>NC_072408.2:29059924-29362272 GCF_028858775.2 Pan troglodytes | reverse complement strand
AGTTTAGCCTCCTTGATATTTTTTTGCTTTAAATAGAAATATACCTTAGTACTAGAGAACTGACTTACTAGCTGAAGTGAGATAAATACTTACAGTTAGCTCTTTCCAAGATTCTTCTCCAAATCTAACATATTTCCTAAAATCCAGGCACTCAGAATACGCAGCTGTCAATTACTATTAGTAGAATCTTGCCTGTGGAACACCACCACCCCAGCCCAGTCTATTCAAATACAACTCAAAACCATACAGGAATCTCTTGCCTTCTGCTATTTTGCAGACTCAAATCCAATTTGCTTTTTCCTTATGACTAAAATGATCGAATATTTTCCCCTTTTCCTAACATGCTTATTTTTTTTGTTTTGTTTTAAAAGCTCTATCCTCTGGTCCCAAGAAAGGTCTTCAGAACTACTAAAATGTCCTATTTCTTTGGCAGGGGAAATAACCCATCATGGAGCTCTTTGAAAGGTTTCTGAGAGCCCAAACTAGGGGATTGTTTTTTCTCTCTTTGAATACTGTGGCTGCCAATCCATATCTATCCTATTAGTCTGCCCAGGTGCAGCCCCAGGAATCTTACAGAAATGGAGCCTCCTGGAGTAACTCTTTTCCAGAAAATGAACGAATTCACCAGGTATTCCCATCTCCTTCCATTTCTGGCCTCACTAATGCTTGGAGATTTCCTGGGGAGCCACTCCCAGGTCAACCTTCTTGCCCTAAACCCTTTGTCCTCCCTTTGCCTAATGCAAGCTTAGCCTCCCATCCTGAACTCTAGCACTGGTAAAATGCCTTCCAACAATGCAAGCTTTCTATCTCAAAATGTATCGATCTGTAGGATGAAGGTCTCAAATGGCCAAGGCAACTGGTGGAATGTGGACCACAGGCTCCTAACATGAGCTACTACAAGGCAGAGTGACCTACATTTCTTGGCTACCAGATCAATGTAAGCATGTGTCTTTGGGACCTGTCATGAACATGTTAATTATGGTGGCTCAGCTGTCTAGACAGTTCAAACTTTACAACATGCTCTGTGAGGGTCACCAAGTAGGGGTTATGGAAAAAGAAGGCAGGTAAAATTGTACAAAATACAGATTTGATTAAGCCCCAATGTGATCTGAAGAAGAGTGAGTGAGCTAGTTCAGGAGGTTTACCCCTCTTAAAAACACAAACACCTCAATACATGAAAACATGGGTTTACTGGATTCAGGGCAGACTAGTCCCTTAAGATGATAATTCTTATTTCAGTGTTTCTTTAAAACATTAGTTTTGCTAAGGTGTAATACAAGTGTACCATGTTTACATAGAATTTAATGAATTAGAAGGCACTTTCACACATAATGTATCATGGAGCGACTCTGTTATAGGTTTTTGATGCAGAAAAGGAAAACTGGTTTCAGAGAAGGTGTTTTTCATCAAAGTCATTCAGCTAGTAAGTGGTAAAGAACAGGAAAGAACCATAGCTTCTCATCCCTGGCTAATCATTCTTTCTCCTCTTGTTTTTCACTGCTTCCTTGCCACCAATACAAAATGTGATCTAGTTTACAGGGGGACAAATTCAATTAACAAAGTACCTTTAAGTGCAGTTATCTTTTGACAGAGGGAAAAACTAGTGCCTATCACCTATCCCCTCTGAAGCACAGCTCATGGTTCTAGGACCACCCTGACCAGAAGGAACCAGAAACAGGTGACAGTTAAGGCAAGTACCGTCTGGTGAAAGACCATTACGTATCAAGTGTTTACAGGAATCCCTTCTCACTGCATGGTTAGCCCATCCTGACTGGCCTGTGTCATGCTGGTTTTGAAATATTTGGAATATCACCTACATTGACAATATGGTACTAATTTTATCATAAGAGGGGGGTGGGTTGTGGTGTATGGACAAACAAAACCTTAAGATTGGCTCAAAGATTCCAATATAGTCTCAAAACCAAAGCATTCCACAGCTTCATCAGCAGGTGGCACACATAGCCCCATAATCTTATTCTAATTTTCTCATTTCCTTGATTCTCCGCCATTGTATTCATTCTTTTATATAACATCTCCATCCCAAAAATAAATAGCACTGTTTGGAGGTTCTTCTGATTCTTAACAAGAAAGAATCATCATAAACCAAAAATGTTCTGCCATATACCTAAACCTGGAAATTCATTTTGCAAAAAACCAAAACAATGAGGTTAATCCCACAAATACTCAACTATTTTATATCATTAGAATCAATTTGATTAAAGTGCTAAAATAATTTGCACTTTCTTCAACTTCATAAATCTTTCTGTTACAAAATACACCTGATAGATCCCATTTATTTGCTTATTCATTTAACTATTACATTTCTTTTCCTTTGCATGCTGTTGCTTAAAAATGCTTAACATGCTTAGCTCACTATTTAAACAGCATGGAACATCCTGACTTGGCTAGTATCGAATATACTGATCCCCACACCCCCTACCCTGCAACCCATACACAGTTATTAAATGTTGTGTATTTCCCAAATCTTCCGGGTATTTTAAAACTCAGTGTTCTCGGAGGTCTTAAAATGTGACTCTCACCCACTTTTTCATCTCCTTACAGACAACGTCACTGACTCATTCTTAGCTTATTATAATCGGCCATTTTTACTTCCCTTTTCAAAGATGCCAAAAGCAACCATGAGCTCAAAGATGTTATAATTCTTGTGACCACTGTCTGCTACTTAGTTCAACTAGTGTGTCAACATGAGACCAAACATTAGGGTCAGACAAGGGAGATGTACACTGAACAGAACTTGCCAGTAATGAGCTGTCATGAAGGACTATTAAAAAAGCAAGACCCAATTTGCTGACACAGGTTCTAAGGGTGTGAAAAGTTGGTGTAATTGCCCAAGACAGAATTTATCAGGCATTTTTTAAAGCAAATATTTTATGAGAAAACATTTTTATAGAAGTAATGATGCCTTTAGGAAGTGTCATTAGGACATACTCTTGCAAATCTGGGGTGATTAAAAAGCACTTAGTAGCTCAGGGCCTCTGGTGTGTTGTGATATAAAAGGGTGGGTATAATGCACACTTCATGCGTCATTTGCTTATCTAGGCAGGGCTCTGATGCCCATAACAGTGCCAAGGAAAGAAGGTTGCCTCCACTGAACATGAAGAGGCCAGGAAAGCTCCTGTGAAGGTAACAACCTTAGAAATTCATCAGCTAAAAGCATCTGGTGGAAAATGTTAAAGATAGAATATGTAGAAATTGAGAAATGCTTGTACAAGAGGAAAAATCTACCAGAAATCATCCTCCTAAGAGCCTAGGTATGTCCAACTGTTTATGGAGGTATTATGTAGGAGAGAATGGTGTAATGGCCAAAAGCACAGCTTGGAATCAAATTGCCTGACTTTGACTCTTGCTTTGCCACTAAATGGCTGTGTGACCTTGGGCAAGTTTCTTAACCTTTCTGTTCTTCATTTGCAAAACGGTAAAAATCATTTCTAGGCTTGTTTGAACGGTAAACTGAGTTTATCTGTGTAACGTGCCTAGAACAGAGAGCAGTAACAGCTTTTATTAGCCACTTTGTATTTGGTAGGAAATACAATTGTACAATTTGACACTTGCTTACAGAACCCAGACTCTTCCTTAAATTAGCTCCATGTGATTAGTATGGATTGGTTTGGTCAGAGAAATCATAAGCAGGTGGAATTGGGATTAACAAGTAAAACGCACCCTTTTCCACAACATTTCCTGTGATTACAATGGCACGAAGTCATTTCCCTTCTTTGACTCCTGCAACCTCTTCCTGCTCTCATGCCTCTTCTTTCTCTGCCCATAAATGTCGGAATTCCCCCAAGCTCTGTCACAGCATGTTGGTCACCTTCTTCAGCATTTTATCCTCTCCTAGGGCTCCAGCAATGACTTCTTTGCCTTGACTCTCAAATCTCAACTGTCGGCCCAAATTTGCTCCCTCATTTAAAACTCCCTTCCCCTGGCGGGGGACGGTGGCTCATACCTGTAATGCCAGCACTTTGGGAGGCCGAGGTGGGCAGATCACTTGAGGTCAGGAGTTCAAGACCAGTCTGGCCAACATGGTGAAACCCTGTGTCTACTAAAAACACAAAAATTAGCCAGGCGTGGTGGTGCACACCTGTAATCCCAGCTACTCAGGAGGCTGAGGCAGGAGAATCACTTGAACCCAAGAGGCGGAGGTTGCAGTGAGCAGAGATCCCACCAGTGCACTCTAGCCTGGATGACAGAGCAAGACTCTGTCGAAATGAAATGAAATGAAATGGAACAAAACGAAACGAAACGAAACAAAACTACCTTCTCTCATCCTTGAGTCCAACATCTGTGGGCAGCCTTCATGACCATCTCCAACTAGATTTGAACTGAATCAAGCTCCATTTCCTCCCCAGTAGGATGCACCTTCCTCTTCCATGAGCTCACAGCATCATCACCCTCTTTCTCAAGCTCACCTTTAAAACGCCTCTTAATATACTCCCACCTGACTGCCAGCATCCTAGTCCAGACCTTCACAGTTACTGTGCACAGGAGTTTTCTCCTACAGACCTTTACTGATTACCTTGTTCTAGGCACTGAGGTTCTGGGCCCCACACACGGGTTCTTCCTCCTAACTCATCCCAGAATCATTGACCAACACTTGCTTTTATTTGTATGAATGTCTGAGTAGTTCTTTGGGGGCAGGGGGAAGTATTACTTTTCAAATTTTGTAGGGCTAGTCAAATTTTGTTCTTTTTTTTTTTAAGGGCTAAATTAATAAGTACTTTAATATAAATAATCTCATGGATTTAGGATATCATACAGCTGAGTTATGTCAGATACTCTGACCAACACTTTGCAGATAAAAGCACATTATTTGAATAATAAAGAAAAGTGGAAACCCAATAGGGAGAGGTTCTATATTTATCCAAATTAAAAAGATTAATTTTCAATACATAGACTAAAGCTGTCTTAAAAGAATGTTCATTTTCCACACTCCCAGGATATAGTGGTGGTGGGCTTATGCGCTACTAGGAAGGAAAGAAACACAGCTACTTCAAAAATCCAACCCCAACCATAAGGAGTAGTGATGTGTGCACAGCAGCTAGGTTAGATCAAGGGAAGAAATTAGATTTCTAAAACAGGTTGGATGAAGTAGTTTATTGACAGTACTCCCTCCATACCCAGCTTATCACCCTTTCTTGTTTTATTTTATTCCTATATCACTAATCACCATCTAACACACTACCTATTTTGATTATTTTTCTGTTTATTGTCTGCTGCTCCCTGCCCATGGCTTTTTTTAAAACTGAGGGCAGGATTTTTTGGTCTATTTTATTCATTGTTTAGAACAGTACTTAGCACATAGCGCCAATGTTCAATAAACTTCTGTCGAATAAATAAATGTGAAAGGATTTCCCTTCTAGTGGATTTCTTTTATATGCAATACTGTTTGTAAAACTCTTACGGAAAAGAGGACGCTCATAAATTACTTTAAAAAAACAACAATAGCTCTGCCACTTTAAGAGAAAATTCTTCCAAATAACATGATTCTTAAATGTTACCTGTTTGCAGAGGAGAAAAAGGAAAAGGGATGTGTTTTGTGCCCACATTTCCAGAGCACACCTCAGATTCATTCCTGGTGCTTCTGACAAGATCATAAGGACCCTGTTGTTCACCAAATATGAAGAAACATACAGTCCAGCTAGTTGTTCACTGAAGTCAGAGGCAGCAAGAGCAACAAAGAAAAAGGCAAAGTAAAGATGCTAAAATTAAAAATTTGTTTTGGTCTGTGTATGAAGGAAATACCAAATACACATTCATCCTGATAGTAGATTCTGGTCTAACATGCATAATTATAGCCTGTCAAGGACATAATGTATCTCTAAAGTAATTCAGGCATCTGTTTTTGGAAGCTCTAGTAATACATTGCTAAAAACTCTGTAATTCCATCTTCAATAGGGCTTTGTACTATAACAACCTCCAAACTAACCTTCTTGCTGTTCCAGCTGCTATTTTGATGACTTTCTTTTTGTGGCATAGGAAGGAGCTAAGTTTTCCATATTAAAAATGCATATATTAAAAACAAACTAACTACAAGACCTTCTTGCTGTTCCAGCTGCTATTTTGATGACTTTCTTTTTGTGGCATAGGAAGGAGTTAAGTTTTCCATATTAAGAATGCATACATTAAAAACAAACTACAAAGCCAAGCCAGTGGCTCACACCTGTAATCTCAGCACTTTGGGAGGCTGAGGCAGGAGGATCACTTGAGCCCAGGAGTTTGAAACCAACATGGGCAATATAGTGAGACCTTGTCTCTACCAAAATATTTTAAAACTTAGCAGGCTCATGTGATGGCACACACCTGTGGTCCCAACTACTCAGGAGGCAGAGGTGGGAGGATTGCTTGAGCCCAGGAGGTTGAGCTGTAGTGAACCATGATTGTGCCACTGCACTCCAGCCTGGGTGAGACAGCAAGACCCTATCTCAACAAAACAAAACAAAACAAACAAACGAACAAAAACAAAAACCAAAACCACTACAATAAAGCCTCTTCAATTCTAAGACACATTACTCCTTCAAATAAAACTGTACTGACAATATTTTAAGGTATCCTATCAAGTATATATTAACATAATTATCTTTTCTGATACAATGAAGTGGAAAAACTCTATCACCCCTTCAAGCAATGTGTACTATGAGTCACCAAAACACATGCAATTAGGTGACAAATACTAACACCTAGAATATTTTAATCAAATATCACTAACTGTAATAATGGTGGAAAGTAAGGAAAAGGAAAATTAAACATGGGAAATAGGATGGTAGAGTTGAAAGATGTCTAAGGAGTCAGAAGCCTCAGGTTAAAATTCTAATGCAGTTACATATTGGCTGTTTCATCTTGGGTAAAAGTGACTGAGCACACCCCTTATGCCAGCCACCATGATGGGCCCTGGATGTAAAAAGGTGAAAAAAAAATACAATTCCTTTGCTGGAAAAGTATATTCACAGGGAAAGTTCTAACTCACAATACTAAACATGTAGTTCTAAATTTTAACTTAAAAGCTACAGAACCCATTTATACAAAAGGTCAGTTAATCCACATGAATTGCTCATGCTTAAACAGCATCAAGGGCTCCTTCCTCTTCAGGGAATAACACCTTAATTTTCTCTTGCGGACCCACTCTCGGTCCATGTGGTGTGCATGGAGCTGGCACTCCCCTACCTCTACCCCTCCAGGTATGGGTATCAAGGCTGACTAAGTGGAACATACAATCCCTTAGTCACAGGGACTGGTCCAGAAATAGGCAGTCACACAAGCCATGCTAATGAGATGTAATCCCAGAACTTTTGTTAGAACTGCTGCAAAGAAGATAGTCTGCATTCCACTGGGAATGGTAGGATATGTACTTGGAGTTGCTATCTTATCACCACGTGGGAAAAGCTGACTTTGAATCATATCAAGACAGAGGAAAATAGAGTCAAGGGATGGAGAGTGGCATATTCCTGGAGATGCCATTGGAACATCCGGATTCATTCATTTCTAAATCCCTAATACACCGGACTTAGTTACTTCAGTCAGTATGGTCTCCATTTTGCTAATTTAGTTTGAGTTGGATTTCTGTCACTTGGGATCAAAGAGTCTTGTCTAATACTCTTTTTTAAGCTTTAGATTCTTGATCTGTAAAATAAGGCAGTTGTGTCTAAAATTCCTTACAGTTCTACCATTCTATTACGGTACTGACTTTACCAATTTCACTGGGTTGCTGTGATGATCAAATTAGATAATAAATAAGAAAGCACTTTGTCAATTTTCAAGTGCTTTACAAAGAGTGGACTGGCTATGAAAATAATATTCAAATATATGTGTATTTGTGTGTACACTGAAAAATTAGGAGGTCCCAGAGTCCATTCCATTTGTAATATAGTTATATAAGAAGCATAGACTCAGAAAACAACAAAGAAAAAGGTCTCACTCTTGTGCTTCTCTCTTAGGAAATTCACATTTTACCAAATCTCAAAGGTTTCTGCTCATGATATCTTGTCTTCCTAAGTTCATTACCAAAACCCAGAAGGGTCCTTTTCTTTCACTTAAAAAAATAGTGCCTATTATTTTCCACTTTATTTCCATAAAAATGACATTAAAGTGCTCCTTGGGGATGTTTTGCAAACACTTTCAATCACCAATCACTGACTCTGGAAAAAAAAAAAAAAAAAGGAAAGGCATTTTATTTTCCTTCAAAGGAGGAAACAACCCTCTAATAATGTCTAAAGGGGAAAAGGGGCTCTATAAAAATGGACGCAGTGAAAAACAAGGGAAAAGATAAAAGAAGTCAGGGTTGAAGGACATACTTCACTGGGTCTCTTCCTCTCATCAGGCACCTTCTTAACATCCAGGTGCACAAGCCCCCTGCAGTCTAGCAAGTACACCTTCCCTTTCAGGTCTGCACAGCTGCACAGTCAGGCAAGCAGCTACTAGAGGGCAGCAAAGGATCAGAAATGGGAGTGCAGGGCTCAGGCAGGCTGGCTGGGAACTGACCAGATGACCAAATTGAGGCCAGATACTTGAACACAACCTTGGTCCAGTTTCCCATCAAAAGACAGGAAGGATCATGGGATCCCTCTAAGTTCTTAGATGAGTATAACAAAGCTTGTGTTGACAGTAATCCAAAAATTTAGCACAGTATCTGGTGACAGTAGCAGAGGCCGAGTTGTCAAGAAACGAGGGGCACATGGGAAAGCCAAGGGGAAGCCGAAGTCCAGGAAAAGCAGGCGGAAGGTCAGGGGAACCTGGGTTCTGGTCAGAATTCTGGGAACCAATTAAGTCAATCATTGTCATTGTCATCATGATCATCATCAACACGGCTAGCACTCACTTACTTCTCTGTGTGCTAGCCATGGCTTAAGTCTATATATACATTTCAAAAGGCATATGCAGGAGAAACATTTTTACCTAGCTTTACTGAGGTATATTTGGCATAAAATTAAAATTGTATATATTCAAGGTATACAACATGATGATTTAATATATATATACACTGTTAAATGACCACAATCAATTAATATATTCATCGCCACTCAGCATTGATGTGGGTGTGGCGGGGGTCATGAGGGTACTTAAGATCTACTCTCTTACCAAATTTCAAGTAAAAAATACAGTATTATTAACTATAGTCACCATGCTGTACATTAGATCTCCAGAACTTATTCTTTTTGTAATTGAAAGTTCACACCCTTTGATCAACATCTCCCCATTTCCCCCACTCCCAGACCTCTGGCAGCCACCATTTTACTCTTTTATGAATTGGACATTTTAATGTATTGTAATTTTAAAATTATTTATTTTTATTTATTTATTTTTTTTTGAGACAGGGCCTCGCTTTCTTGCCCAGGCTAGAGTGCAGGGATGTGATCATGGCTTGCTGTAGCTTCAGCCTCCAGGGCTCAGACAATTCTCCTGCCTCAGCCTCCTGAGTAGCTGGGACCACAGGCAAATGCCATCACACATGGCTAATTTCTTCTATTTTCTGTAGAGAAGGGCTGTCCCTACATTGCCCAGGCTGGTCTTGAACTCCTGGGCTCAAGCAATCCTTCTGCCTTGGTCTCCTGAAGTGCTAGGATTACAGGCGTGAACCACCACATCCAGCCAAATTTGACTTTTTTAGATTCCACATATAAGTGAGATCATATAATATTGGTCTTTCTGTGTCTGGCTTATTTCACTTAACATAATATCCTCCAGGCTCATCTATATTGTAGTAAATGGCAGGATTTCCTTCTTTTCATTGCTCAATAATATTACACACACACACACACACACACACACACACACACACACCCCACATACACCATATTTTCTTTATTTACTCATTTCTTGATGGACACTTAGGTTGTTTCCACATATTGGCTACTGTGCAATTAACACGGAGGGTACAGGTATCTTTTCAAGATGCTGATTTCATTTCTTTTGGATATATACCCGCAAGTGGGATTACTGGATTGTTTAGTACTATTTTTAATTTTTTAGACCAAGCACGATGGCTCATGTCTATAACCCCAAGAATCTGGGACGTCAAGTCAGGAGAACCAGCTGAGCTCAGGAGTTTATGACCAGCCTAAGCAACATAGCGAGACCTTGTCTCTAACAAAAATTTTCAAAAAATTTTTTCAAAAAAATTTTTAAAATTTTTATTAGAGACAAGGTCTCGCTATGTTGCTTAGAAAAATTAACCAGGCATTGTGGTGTGTGCCTGTAGTCCCAGGTGTTCGGGAGGCTAAGGCAGGAGGATTGCTTGAGCCCAGGAGTTTGAAGCTGCAGTGAGCTATGATCCTGCCACTGCAGTCCAGCCTGGGCAATAGAGCAAGACCCAGTGTCAAAAACAAAACAACAAAACAAAAAAACCTCCATACTGTTTTCCATAATGGTTGCACTAATTTACATTTCCAACAACAGTGTAAATAGGTTCCCTTTTCTCCATGCTAGCCAGCTATGCTATTTGCTCAACCCAAGAAATACAAGAATTAGTAAAGGGTAATTTTCATTTTATGAGATTTTTGTTTCATGCTTTAACTTCAGAACTAACCTCCACAACTCAACTCCAGTGCAACCACTACTAAATTCAATGACCTTCTAAACCAAACCTTATTTGTCACTTCTCATAGTCAAGGTTTTTCTTTAAGGAATGTGCCTTCAGTCATTTATATCTGTGGTCCTGGCGGAAGGCAAAAGCACAAACTATTAGAAACATTGGGTTTGTTCAAGTGCTGTGATTTATGCTTAGGCTGAATAAGAAAAACTATCAAATGGATACACTAGAGGTTTCTTCCATAAAGCAAAGGGAAAAGTCTAAATATTTCATTAAAAATACAACAGGGAGAAATTTACTTTCAAGTTTTTACAAGGAATTAAAAAATACATATACTTTTCCAAAGTTAGATCCATCAACTTTTACCTTTCTTGTTATATAGATCTCTGAATGGTTCTTAATGGTTGCCTACGTTATCAAGCCTGGAATTCGACAATGCTCCCAGCATGCCCTTGTCCACTCATTCTTCCGAAAGTTTGGTTCTAAGTCCCAGTGGTGAATGAAAGTGTCCTCTTTACAAGCATCTTTTATTATAAAGCTACCTTTCTTTTGCCTTTATATCTAATACTTTATTTTTAGAAATGACATTAAAATTAGTCCCTAGGAAGAGAGTCCTTCCATAGATTCTCTCTCTTAACTTGTTTGCGTGGGAAATGCAGGCGCTTAATTGATCAAAAGGGACTCACAGAAGGATGAACTATTTTGCAGAAGCATATGCTAATGGAAATGCACCAACCGCTAAGACCCACTGCTCACAGGAAGCATCATAAAACTGGTGAGCTGATGGAAGTGCAAAGCTGTAAAGTAACAGCCAAATTTATCTTTTTTTAAAAAATAAAAGGTATCTTCCAAGTAGAAAATTAGAGAACCATTTGATATAATTCACTGCATTTGACAGCTTTGGAGTAGATTTATACCCTGCTTTTTTCCTCCCACCTTCAGTTTTCCATTATCAATCTCTCAGCAGGGTTTGGATTTCAGCATTGGCACCAATAGACAGAACTGGAAACAAGTGCATTCTGCAAATCACTGCATGCTCCCATGTCATAATCTCAATTCTCATTCCTCAGATATAAATTCTAGGTTGCAGCTGCAGATTAAAGTCAATTCTCTAACATTACAACTGTAATTTCTCACTTATTTCAGGAGTTCCAATTGTGTAACCCTGTAGGAAGTTTCACTTATGTGAGGAAGTTCAAATGAAACAGAAATTTGAGTGGAGAATTAAGCTGTCCCTTCCTTTTTTGGCACTGCGTCTACATGGCATCTTACAACTCTTTGATTGCTGTGATGACAGGCAGGGCCAAACTAGTCAGGAGACAAAAGACAAGGCCATCTATCACCATTATTTGGAAATTTCATCTAGCAAAGGATTTATGATCTGTTCATTTTGGAGAGATTAAAAAAAAACAAAGATTGAATAAAGTATGTCTGGTGATACATGAAAATGAGATGGATTTTACAGAAGACCTGGGGCTGACTGCATTTGGTCAGAAGTGCCTCATTGTCATGGCAGAGAGGAGGGGATTTGTCTGGGACCACTGAGCACCACAGCTGAGAGTTATTTGAAAAACAACCAGTACCCAGAGTATCCCAGAGGCAGTCAGGACAGCACAGTGATAAGAGTGTGGGCTCTGGGACCAGACTGCCTGGGATTGAATCTAGGAAATGAGCTACGACAAGTTACTAAATATTCCTGTGCCTCAGTTTCTCTAGCTACTCATAGGATTGTTACAGAATTATTTCGTAAGTCATGACTTGTGCTGAGGAGTCCTGACCTAGAACAGTACCTAACATATAACTAATGCTGGAAACCACTGTAACCTAACTTCATAGGGTGTTGAGAATGTTACAGGAGTTATGAATAAAGTGTTTAGGATAGTGCTTGATACATAAAAAGTGCTAGGGTGTTAGTCATTATTACTATGAATGTTGTTATAATAGTAACCAATAATTAGTAGTAGCAGAGTTCCTTAACATAGTATGTCCCAAGAGAGCCAGGTCATGAGCTTATGAATGACAGGGTGATGTCTAAACTCAGGTTATCAAATTGGCAGCTCCAGGGCCACACATGACCTGTAAGTACGCTCGTTTTGCCTGAGCTATGTTTAGAAATGTTTTAAATTATTTGCACACTTCAGAAATGTCTATAGTTTATTTAAAGTTATGGGTTTGTGGATTCTCTTTAAAAATCAAGAGCTCTTTTCACATTGGGCCTGCATTCCCGCATGCAACTCTCAGTTGGGGCTGGACAATGGTGGCCTCTTTGGATATTTGGGGCATACATTCTCCAGGTCACCCCAGTCCCCACTAGGGTTCCTTCATTCACTGTTATCTGCCTGGCCCTTGTAGGCACCTGAGTTTGCTGTCCTTCTCCCTTGAATCTATTTTAGGCCTTCTGGGGTGATATGCTCTCAGACAGAATTTTTTTTAACACATTCTGGGCCCATCTGAGAATATGATTTTACTGGAGCTCTCCCCAGTAAAATGCACACAAATTTATATGCTCACATGACAATTGCAAGTGGACCACGGACTCCCTAAAGCCCATTCATGAAAAAATTTCCTGTTTTCCTGTTTTATGGGTTTATTCATGGACAAGAAAATTCCATTAATCCTCATTCTTCATTAGATCACTATTGTATCAAGGCGAATCCCATGATTTTAAAAATAGAAATTATACAGATACATAAAATGAAGGACTATGCTCAGGAAGAGTAAATCCTTTGAACTGATGATAAATTTAGTGGTTGATTTGATTGCACTCAAATTTGGCATCTTCATAACAAAACACCACACCAACTTGCTATCTAATTTCACCTCCTAAACACTTCTCAATTCTGCTACCTCTTCTCCAGATTTCTTAGCACTCTCAGGGCCACTGCCAGCCCAGACGGTACTATTATGAGCATCAGAAACAAACAGCATCTCTTCCTCAAGACATTTTACTGCCATCTGCTGGGGAAAATGTGTCATACTAACTACATAGATTCATCACATCTAAGATGAGAATGCCACATACTAGACAGGGGTCCTTGAGGAGTGCACACCTGCAGAACAGTTTCCAGCATGATTTGAGTTGTGAGCATCCCTGACATGGGCTAAGCATTTCTACTTGAGGCCATTATCCAGAGGAGGCAGCAGAGAGTGGCCATTACGAGCTTTGTAGTTTTGAGTTTTTAAAAAACTTTTTTATTTTGAATTACTTTTAGACTTAATGAAAAGCTGCAAAAAAATGTGGAAACAGAGAGTTTCCACATATCCTTTACCTCTTCCCCAAGGAGATTTCATCCTATAATAATAAAAACAAGGGTTTGAATCATGATTCTGATAGGATCTTGGCAGATGGGCATAGTGCCAGCTCATAGTAAATGCACAGTACGTATTATTATATGTTGTTATCATCAGCTAGCATCACTTTCCTTAACTATAAATGAAGATAATAAAAATATCTAGTGTGAGGATTATGTTAAATTATTAGTAAAGTATTTAGCATAGTGCTTGGTAAACAGTAATACTATTATTGATATTGCTGGTGATATTAACTTATTATTTCTGAGGTCTAATATTCTTCCCCAACCCACAGTCACCTAGTACACTGACATCCTGGTTTTCTAAGTATAAAATCATAAGTCATTACTATTCCTGAGATGCTTCCATATCCCAGGGAATAGATGCTGGTAACCAGTTCCCAGATTACCACAGTAGACATCCCAAAGATCAGGAAATACCCAGAGCCTAAGGGCAGAGCTACTTGCAGGCTGAGGGTATGGCTAAGTGAGATCTCCTTTTGTGTCTTATCTGAGGTCTGACATCTCTCTGAAGCACTAAAGTCTTACTGATAACTGTTGTTGTTATAATTTCATAAAACAAAGGCAAATCTTTTTAAAATAAGGAAGAAAGCTTTTTATTCCCACTTCCAAATCATTTGTCTCTAACCAAGTCATAAAGACCATCAGGCTGCCAGTGCAGTATGATGTGTTAGATGTTCAACAGGAGTTCCTAGAACAGGCTCTACCTCCTCTGGGTGGAGAGGTGGGGCTGACCATGTGTGAGGAGGAGCCTTGCTCATAGGGGGAAGACACTTTTCTCAAAGCACTCCTCAACTGCTGACCTAGCATGCAATCTAAGCTGTTTTTTTTTATGGCATCTGTTTACACAAATTCTGACCAGGTGGCAAATTCTTCCCCTCTCCTGTCAGCCACAGTATGCTGGACAGAGAACACCTGTTCCAGAAGTGGACTGATTAGCCCGAGGTTGGGATACACAGCACGAGCTAGGGGCCACACGAGAGGAGGAGATCCTGTGACTTGTCGGTGGTTGGCTCCACTCCTCCTCTTGGCCCTAGTCCATGTCTACCACTAATGGGATTGATCCATGGGCATAAATCTGAAAGCCCTTGCTAGCCATGTAGGAGGTTATCTTATCCAAAACTGCTACAGTGTTGTTGCTAGCTGAAAGCAAATGTTTCAAGCACTGGGGAGGGAACTAGAGGTACAAAATTGAGCTTGATAATCTTCGTTTTTAAGGAGCTTCTTGGGGAGGGCATTGGTGAAGGTGATAGAATGGAATAAAAATATCACTTAATGAATATCTTTTCTGCAATGTCATTTACATATGCAGGGTATCTTTAAACAGGTAACAATAATTCAGTGGAATATCAGCTTTATTGATACTATCAGTAGGATATGTGGATGCAAAAGGGAGAAAACAAATTAGTGAGAAGAATGGATAAATGAGGCAGTAGGAAAGGTTCACAGAGGAGGTGGGACTGGAGGTGGATTGTGAAGGGTAACTAAGAGTCTGTCCATGGTGGAGCAGGCAAATATTCCAGGAGAAGAAAGAACTGGTAGCATGGGGCAAATGGGAATGAAGCTTGAAAGAAAACGAAAGAACTAAATGAAGAGGGGAAGAGAGAATCAAATCACAATATAGGCATAAAATGGAATAAGCTAATGATTAGCAAAATTACTATTATCTCAAAACCCCATTTTTTTTTAAAAGGACAACTCATAACACTTACCAGCTGTGCCACTCTTTAGGGTACTTTCACATCTCAAGAATGGTCCTTTGACCCAGTAGACATACAGAAACACAAGTCAACCTATTCATTTCTCTCAATCTACAGAAAACTCTAGCTCTGCACGCTCCTTGTCATTTGAAGAATTTGATTCCTGATGAGTAAGTTGCTAGCCTAAAGAAAAATACCAATCTAAACATTATTAAGGACAGTGTAACAAAGAAGACATTCTACAAATTCTTTATTCCTGATAGTCATAAAGAGGCTACAAAGAGAATGAGTTAGAGAAAGGTGGAACATACTCAGCATGAAAAAGAAATTTTAAAAAGAATTATGGTTAGGCCAGGCGTGGTGGCTCTCGTCTGTAATCCCAGCACTTTGCGAGGCCGAGGCGGGCGGATCATGAGGTCAGGAGATCGAGACCATTCTGGCCAACACAGACCCCGTCTCTACTAAAAAAAAAAAAAAACAATTAGCTGGGCATGGTGGCGGGCACCTGTAGTCCCAGCTACTCGGGAGGCTGAGGCAGGAGAATGGCATGAACCCGGGAGGCGGAGCTTGCAGTAAGCTGAGATCGCACCACTGCACTCCAGCCTGGCTCCAGCCTGGGTGACAGAGCAAGACTCTGTCTCAAAAAAGAAAAAAAAAAAGAATTACTGTTATAGATTTTGTGATCCAAGAGGGATGTTAGGCAGCCTGCACCTAATAGAATTTGGTAGATGCAAAAAAAGTTGCTTGTTGAATAAATGACTGAATGTTCTACTTCAGTGGTTTATAAACTGTGCTTCCCAGAGGTGGTTCTGGGTTCTGTAAAGCACAAAGTAATTTCTATACAACAGTGAAGTTTCAAACTACTCTGAAGACAAGTGTGATCCCAGTGCCTGACATATAGCAGGTGCTTTATAAACATTTGGTAGTGAATGAATGAAGGAACAAGCAAATGTATTAACGGATAGAGGAATGGAATAGTTTGAACTTTAACAACCATGAACAAAAGGACTAAAATCTAAAGGGAAAAAAGACCAATTTTCCTTCTCTCCTGACCTATCTCAAACTCCATCCTTGCTGTAACTTACTTCCTTTTGCATCAAGGGAAATATAAAAATGACAATGACCTTTCCCTCACATCAGAGAGAGGTGGAAAGAATAAATATGTTAATATGTGCAAAGCTTCCAGACTTCCTTAGAGAGAGCCACTACAGGTATTAATTTAATTATTATGAGCTTCTTGCAAAAACACAGCTGTTACACCTTTAAACAAACCATTTTTGATAACATTTCAGTTATCTTCAAACTGAAGGCAGAATGGGCTAGATAACCATAGGGAAATGGCCGACAACACAAATGCACCTGGCCCTCAGCTCCAGACTCACTTGGGGCTCAATTTGGGGCAGTCACACATTTGAGACTACTTTTTAAGATACTTTTGGTTTTGTGGTGAAGGGCTGAGAAGCGTGCTAACTGGCTGCACTGAGCTGAGTCAGGCACAGGGATGAAACTGATGCCTCTTTCTCTGTCCATAGACAGCTCCAAATCTGAACTAAATTCCAGGAGAGAAGCTGTAAGGAAGTGAAAAGCAACAGATTCAAAAGTATTTTTAGTGGGTTACTCTCTTGTAGGAAGTTCTGGCCTTATTCAAACTATATTTCTCATGTCAATATATTAGACAAATGGCTCTAATCAGCAAATGCAAATCAAGACCCCCTCAACAAAGCGAAGTGCAACAAGAATAAAAGCTTATTGATCCTCTTGTTATCGATCTGGACCATATATCTAGATTTCTCTGTATTCTAGAACTAGAAAAAATCTTCAGTATGCAGTATTAAATACAGAAAAGAATTACAGTTACAGTATTTGTGATCCAATATTTGTAGAAAGCAATATGCTTTCTACAATATTTACAACAATCAGAGATTAGGAGCTTGAAAAAGAATGGAGCACATTGCTAAATGAGACTTGTGCCACCAGATATGCAGGTTCATGAGATTTGTCTCAAAATTCTTCTCTTCAATCAATACGTATCTAGACTTGAACATGCATTGAAAAGAATTAACATGTCAAAAATGTAACCAGGAGTGAACAAAGTAACTAAGATCACAATTAATTGTACTTAATTTAGAAAGAAAGTGTTTTTTACCTGTCAACTATGGGAAAACATCACTTTTTAGTATCAGGATGCCTTGTGTTTTTAAAAAATATTTGTTGAAGAGTAAAAGCTGTACCTGTGCCTTATTTTCATTTGCACACAGGATATAAACACTTGAAAGTTCCACCATGAACCCACATTCTACACACGCAAGGCAGAACCTCACAAATGCTTCCCATGACAGCTCTTTTTCAACTATTTCCTATTTGTCAGTTTGGCCACCAACCCGCAAGTCTCCTAGGCTAGAAATCTCAGCAGAGTTATTTTCTCTTTTCTTGCCTTCCTCCTTCCCTGTTTCTTGTTTGTTCGGTGAAGATAATAATAGTCTGGCCCCTCACCTTCTTTGTTGGCTCTAGGGTGATCCTCCCACCCCATCCCCTCCAGAGGTTAATATGAATCTACCTATCGTATCTAGCTGCTCTGGAAGCCCAGTAGGTGGAAGCACCACTCAAGTCCTCTACCAATGTTACCATAACAAACTTGGTTATTTCTTTCTTTGACTTTTTAAAGCACAGTTTCTGGAGTAAGAAAAACTGTTCCTACTGCATGATTGTGGGCAAACTCAGATTTTCATAAGTGGGGAAAACAGCAGCCTCTACCCTTGCAGCGTTGTTGGGAGGCTTAAGTGAAGTTCTCAGTCATGCAGCAGGCTCAGTAAATGCCAGCTGTTGCTACCATTACTATCATCTCCTGTCTATTCTCTTCTCACATCATCCAGCCCTCATCCACACCCACTTCCCACTAGGTTACCACATGTGTCCCACAAGCAGATACTCATGACTAAACACCATCTTTCCCTTGGAGTACTGGATACTGGATACACAAACACAAGGAACAGCCTTTACTCTTAAGGAGGGTAAGTCTAGTGTCCCAGACAGACATATACAGATAATTAAAAGCAAAAATGCAGTAAGTTAGTACCTGGTGGGGCTTCTGTGGTTCAATAACTAACATTTCTTCTTTCTTATCAAAGGTCAGAAACAACAGAGAGTGATATGGCTTGGCTGTGTCCCCACCTGCATCTCATCTTGAATTGTAGCTCCCATAATTCCCATGTGTTGTGGGAGGGACCTAGTGGGAGATAATTGAATTATGGGTGCGGTTTCCCTCATACTGTTCTCATGGTAGTGAATAAATCTCATGAGATCTGATGGTTTTATAAGGGGTTTCCCTTTTACTCTTCCATTTGCTCTTGACTGCCACCATGTAAGACATGACTTTGCTCCTCATTCGCCTTCCACCATGATTGTGAAGCCTCCTCAGCTGTGTGGAACTGTGAGTTCATTAAGCCTCTTTCAGTCTTGGGAATGTCTTTATTATCAGTGTGAGAAGAGACTAATACAGAGAGGTATATAATGGAATCAGGCAGATGGCAAGCAAAATATCTCCTTTGTTACTAATAAAGCTGATATTGAAGAAAGTGGCTTAGTATGAGAGTTCAAAGGGCTGAATGGCACATTCTTACTCACTGGGACTTAAGCTGCTAATGTCACTAGCAGTGCTGAACAACCACATCCACCTGCATGAGGCCCGCCCTGTAGAATGAAGGGCGGGAAGGAGTCAAGGAGTACCAGCTCCCAAAGAGAGGAGAGAGGGAGGAACTGAGCATCACAAAGGAACACATTAGATACCTGAGTCCACCTCCTGGGAGGGGCAAGTCAGGGACTAGCATCATACAGCAAGGCAGGGAGAGCTTCTCTTCTTCTGCCCAACCATTAGAGATTCAGAGTATTGTAGTAGCAGCAGAAGTGAGTATACAACCCAGATTGTGGTGGGGGCTGGGGGAAACCAGAGAAGGAACTCCTGGGGGAGTCTCAAAGGATAAACAAACGTTAGGAAAATAAAGTTAGAGAAAAGAGGAAAGATGTTCCAGGCAGAGGGAAAAGCATCAGTGAAGGAATGGATCTGAGGCATGGTGTGGTGTATGCTGGAGCAACAGGTGCTTTGACATTTCTGGGGTTTTACTAAAAGTTCAGCCTGGGAGTGGCAAAGCATGAGGCTGGGGAGGTAGGCAGGAAAGGGATGGGCTGCGGAGCACATAGAGTGGCATGTTAGAGAGTCTGGGCTTTATCACAGGTGATGGGAACCAGTGCCAGTGTCAACTTTTTTTTTTTTTAATTAAGATTTGGGGTTTCACCACATTGCCCAAGTTGGAGTGCAGTGGCTAGTCACAGGCATCATCACAGCTCACTGCAGCCTCAAACTCCTTGGCTTAAGTGATCCTCCCGCCTCAGGCTCCTGAGTAGCTAGGATGACAGGTGCATGCCACTGTGCCCAACTCAGTGAAAGCTTTTACCCAGAGACTGTGTTTTAGACACACTGCTCTGGTGGCTGCTAAGGATAGGCTGGGGGGAGAATACCAAGTTAGCTTGGAGGATATTCTAGTACTGCTAGGAAGAGATGACAGGGGCCTGAACCAGGATGCTGGTGTCAGGGAGCAACAAGACAGGAGGGATTTGAGAAATATTTTGGAGGTATGACTGACAGAACTTAGGAAATGCTTTATTGCTGTCTGAGGCTTTCTGGCTCCAAGATGTCCTCTTTCCAACCCATTCTGAATCCCCCACGGCCTGCCTAAGGTCCTGCTATGGGTCAGCCACTATGCTATGTGCTTGACCTACATGTTCATACTCAGACTAACCTCATGAGACAGGCTAACCTCATTAATAACTCCTGTCTGGCAGAGGAGGAAACAGGTTTGGAAAAGGGAAATCTAAGAAGACCTAGTGAATAGAAGATTGGGTTGGAATTCATATCTAGGTAGTCTGACTCCAAAACCCATGCAACTAATAAACACAAACCCTCCCTTTTCTACACACATCCATTATAGCCCTATTCCTCTACTACTTTCCCCTATCACTTGAGTTCTAAAGTGTTCTTCTGGGACTCTTCTGCCTCACCTTACCCCTTCCTCCTCTTCATAGCTGCCTCTTAGCCATTGCTTACTCTGATGCTTTTCCTTTGAGTAGCTCCAAGCTGCACAATTACTTTAGCTCAACTACTTTAGTAGAATTACTTTAATAACACAAAAATACATTTATTTTGTCAATAGGAAATATATGTACAAGGTACAAGACATAAATAATGTAACTGGAAATATAGTAAAAAAAAGTAAATCCTCTCCAAGATCCTTTCTCCAGAGGCAACTACTGTTATCAGTTTATGAAATACATCTGGAAAGATGTACAAGAAACATACCAGAATAAATAACTGCAAGCTCTTTAGGCTGCCCATAGAAAGGCCTCTCCAACTTCTACCTTCACCACTTTTTTCCTCCTCTGGATTCCTCCTATTATCCACAGTGCAGTGCCCCGGAATTCAGCACACAATTAACCTCAAGTTGTTTCATAAACATAAGCCATGTCTCCTTAACAGCAATGGCTCTTACATACTAATCTGAGCATTAGACACACAGTAAGTGTTCAATAAATACCTGCTGATCAATTAAGCTTCCTTGAGTTAACCCTACACTTGCTTAAATGGCGTATTTCATGCAAATCTTTAGCTGAACCCATTCAAACAGCCTTTACAATGATTACTTTTGCAGTAGCTATATACTTAATTGGTCATCACTCTCTTTTTAGAACTCTAACTGTACAAGCAGTTGAAAGAGTGATTTTTTAATGGATGCTGATGTTATAGTGAATACAGTCATTCAGAAGTCTAACACATTCAAGTATCACAGAGCTGGTCATGCAACACAAATTCCAATGCCACTCAGAATTCTGGTCATAAACGATGAGAAAAAGAGAGTAAAAATCCCTCCTGTATTACCCGAAGAACAGTATTATTTCTGCCATTTTAATCTGTTTACACTAGGCTATATACTCTGTTGGGCTAAACTTTAAATATTGGCCTTATTATATTCATGATATTCCATTAAAAGGCAAGCATCAGATGCATTTAGTTTACTCTTCAGGGGTATGACTCTCAGATAATCTGTCAGAGAAGGACCAAATGCTTCTTTCACTGTGATGCAATGATATTTCTATTTAATAGTGCTCTAGAATTATATTTTCCTCCCCAAATTTGGGATCTCTTATGCTAAATTCTCTGCTTTTGTTCTCTTGACAGTTTTCAGTCAGTTTAAATACCTAGAGTTCTGCTTTCAAGGTAATAGTTTTTTGATTTTTATTTTTAATGACAGCAAAAGTTCTATGAAAGAGTTCATGTATATGGCTTGCTCTGTGTATTTTACAAGCCCAAATAAAATTACATTTCAGAGAAGGTACATATCCAATTACTAGGAAATGAGTTACAACAAAGTGGCCACAGAAGCAGTGTAATAAAGACAACCTCAATTAAAAAGTCTCCCTAACAAAGCAAAAAAGAGACACAATGCAATGCACATTAATAGCTTACTCAATACCTAAACACAGAGTGGGTGACAAAAAAGGAAACGTCTCTCTGGTACAAGTTAATGAATCATTCTACTTAACAAGAGGAGGTCTAGAAAGGGGTAAGGGTCTTTTCTGTAATCAATAGAAAGGAGCAGTTAGAATTCAAGAAAGAAAACAATAAAGTAATCTTGTGAAATATTATTTTAGACAATACTTGTTAATTTTAAATAGTTTTAAAGAAACACCATGAGATAAAAGAAGTTAAAGCAAGCATATGTATTGTGCCATATACACCGTACTGATGACAGACTGAGCTCCTACCTTCACGGGACCTTTGGAAGATGGACATGTAAGTCACTGCAGTGTTGGGACTTCCAGGATACAGTTTGCAACATTGCTTGAAGCACAGAGAGGAGATCTAATAGCCGGGAGAAAAGGAGTAGAACAGATGAGGGTTCTAGGCATCAGCAAAGATATGGTGCCTTGACAGGGACTGGACCACCTGGAGTGTGAATGTGATCTACTAAGGCTTAAGTTTGCTTGCAGTGTATGTGTGTATGTCTGTGTGTGCATGCACACACATGTGCACATGCAGCAGGGAGAGTGGAATTAAGGTGAAAGAGTAGTGGATTTCTAAGACCTTGCCAAAGAATCTGAACTTCATCCCAAAAGTCATGAACTTCAGAAAGATTTTAAGCCAGAGAAGAGGCATGATAATATCTATATTAAAAAGACAATCAGGTGGCAAGTGTGGAGGATGCATGGGAGAGGGCAAAGGGAGAGGAGGGAAGATCTGCTAGGAGGTGGAGGCAATCATTCCTGCTGTAGGTGATGAGGAACTGAAAAGGAGCAGGGCGCATCATGGGTGGAAAGAAAGTAGAGATCCAAGGAATATGAATGACAGAGGATCAACAGGGCAACTGACACTGATGGGTGTCAGGAGAGGAAGAAAGAAGAGTCCAGGATGATGCCCAAACTTGATGCTTTGGTGACTGGTGAAGGGTGGAACACTCATTCACAGAACAAGAGATAAGCAAGGAGAAGCAGCCAAAACAACACCACAGATATGTAAAATTAAGAGTATCAACTTTAAACAAGAGCCATGGGTTGGGTGATATTATGCCTACTAGACATTAAAATATATTACAAATCCATAGTAATGAAAATCATGTGTGTGGGGTGGGGAGAGGGAAATGAGGAGTTAGTATTGATGATTGCACGCCACTGTGACTGTAACAGATGTCACTAAATTATACACTTAAAAATGGTTCAAATGGTAAAAATAAGAAAAAGGGAAGGAAAAAAACACAAGTGACAAAGGTATGAGAAGGTACCCATGTGTCAATAAAAAAGAATAGATAGACCTAAAGCAGATCCCAGAATAAAAAGAATGTAGTAGATGACAATAAAAGGATATATTTATATCAAAGATATAGATGGTGAAATTGACTAACTACTCCAAAATATCAATTTACATACATCACACAAACATCAAAATAAACTTTAGTTTGATAAGCATAACATGTAAACCAAAAGAACATAAAATATCTAGAAAAACATTTAGGTGAACATATCATCTTTTGATGAGGAAACATTTTCAAAGTATTAAAGCAATAGAAGAAATTATTAAAAAACAGATTTTTGTAATTAAAAAAGCTAATGTTAAAAATTCAAATGTAATCAGAATTGTAAAGAATTTTATATAAATAAGAAAAATGTTAATATTATTCTATAAAGAACACATGTGGATCAGTAAAAAGATCACTAACAAGCAAATGGAAAAAATGGACAAAAGATGTGAAGAAACAGTGGGGTAAAGAATCAACACAAATAACAAATAAACACATGAAAAACTCTTTAGTATTACAAGTAATCACAGAATTGTGAAACAGAACACTGAGATGTGGTTTTCATCTATTAAGTGTTCCCAAGCACTCTGCAGAATGTGTACACCTACAGGTGGCAGGAAAGAGGTTAACAGAGTATCACTTTCCCAGAGAGCTTAAGAACCTTAAAAAATGTTTCTTTTCTCTCACCCATTAATTACATTGGAATGATTTATCCTAAAGAAACACAGCCAAGATTTTTCCATATCATTTTTCTTCTTGCTTAAAAATAAAAGCACTTGTTGATCCCTTCCTCCCATTATTCCTCTAGATAATTCCTCCATTTCATTCAAGTCTCAGCCTGTCTCTGAACCTTGATTGCACTGCTATCGCTCTTGTACACTGCCATAGCATCCTGAAGTCCTCTTCATGCATCTTATTATGCTTGTTCTGACAATAGTTTGTCTTTCTCTTGTCTAGATGTCTTATCTAGGCAGTAAGCTCCATGAAGGTCTTCTGCTCTATTACAATATACCCATCAATTAACAGAGGCCTTACTACAAAGTACCTGTTGAATGAAGGGATGCATTAATGATTAGTAAGAAGTAGGGCTGAAATCATTTTTACTTTTCTTTTTTCCCTACGATTCCATGACAATTTTATGGGACTTTTCTATTAAGAATAACAGCAATGGAAGCCATTCAAAACAGCATCCTTTCATACAGTTCACCCACTGAACTAAAAGTCAATACTCTAAACTGTGAAATAGTTACTATGTAGGTAAAACTAATAAAACTATCTATTTAATGCTACAAAGAGAATAAAATACCTAGGAATACATCTAACAAGGGATATGAGGAGCCTCTTCAAAAAGAACTACAAACCACTGCCCAAGGAAATAAGAGAGGACACAAACAAATGGAAAAACATTCCATCCTCATGGACAGGAAGAATCAATATCGTGAAAATGGCCATACTGCCCAAAGCAATTCATAGATTCAATGCTATTCCCATCAAACTACCATTGACATTCTTCACAGAATTAGAAAAAAACTATTTTAAATTTCATATGAAATCAAAGAAGACCCTGTATAGCCAAGACAATCCTAAGCAAAAAGAACAAAGCTGGAGGCATCATGCTACCTGATTTCAAACTATACTACAAGGCTACAGTAACCAAAACAGCATGGTACTGGTACCAAAACAGACATATAGACCAATGGAACAGAACAGATACTTCAGAAATAACACCAGACATCTACAATCATCTGATCTTCTACAAATCTGATAAAAACAAGCAAAAGGGAAAGGATCTCCTATTCAGTAAATGGTGTTGGGAAAACTGGCTAGCCATATGCGGAAAACTGAAACTGGACCCCTTCCTCACACCTTATATAAAAATTAACTCAAGGTGGATAAAAGACTTAAATGTAAAACCAAAACCATGAAAACCCTAGAAGAAAACCTAGGCGATACCAATCACGACACAGGCATAGGCAAAGACTTCATGACAAAAACACCAAAAGCAACTGCAACAAAAGCCAAAATTGGCAAGTGGGATCTAATTAAACCAAAGAGCTTCTGCACAGCAAAAGAAACTAGCATCAGAGTGAACAAGCAACCTACAGAATGGGAGAAAATTCTTGCAATCTACCCATCTGACAAAGGTCTAATATCTAGAATTTACAAGGAACTTAAACGTATTTACAAGAAAAAGACAACCCCATCAAAAAGTGGGCAAAGGATATGAACAGACACTTGTCAAAAGAAGACATTTACATGGCCAAGAAACACAAAAATGCTCAACATCACTGATCATCAGAGAAAGGCAAACCAAAACTGCAATAAGATACCAAGTCAGGAAACAATAGATGCTGGTGAGGCTGTGGAGAAATAGAAAGGCTTTTACACCATTGGTGGGAATGTAAATTAGTTCAACCATTGTGGAAGACAGTATGGCGATTCCTCAAGGATCTAGAATCAGAAATACCATTTGACCCAGCAATACCATTACTGGGTATATACCCAAAGGAATATAAATCATTCTACCATAAAGACACATGCACACGTATGCTTATTGCAGCACTATTTACAATACCAAAGACATGGAACCAACCCACATGCTGATCAATGATAGACTGGATAAAGAAAATGTAGTATATATACACCACGGAATACTATGCAGCCATAAAAAGGAAGGAGATCATGCCCTTTGCAGGGACAGGGATGAAGCCGGAAGCCATCATCCTCAGCAAACTAACACAATAACAGAAAACCAAACACCACATGCTCTCACTCAAAAGTGGGAGTTGAATGTTGAGAACACATGGACACAGAGAGGGGAAGAACATACACCAGGACCTATTGGTGGGTGGTGGCTGAGGGGAGGGAACTTGGAGGATGGGTCAATAGGTGCAGCAAACCACCATGGCACACAGATACCTATGTAACAAACCTGCACGTTCTGCCCATGTATCCCCCCCTTTTTTTTTTTAAGAAGAAATAAAGGAATAAAAAGAAAATAATTACTACCACTTAAGTTTGAACAAACAAACAAAAATCTATTTAAGATTTTTAAAAAATGTTCTTTAGTAGGGAAAAAATAAAAACAAACTCAGCCACCTTTCAACTTGCAAACTGGCTCCCCATGCATAAAGCTGTCCATGTTATGTTCACCCTTCTACTCTGTAACCTTCTACTCTGTCCCCAAAGTCCACATGCTCTTAGAGACTTCCAAAATTAGAAGCTTCAAGTCTTCTAAGCTGTAGCTGTTTCTCTGAGAGCTTCCCATAATTGGCCCTTAGATAGTGAGATCTAAGGAATTATTTATTATTATTGCTGATTTACACACTTATTTTGACAGGTTAAAACATACCATGTAAGTAAGCAACATGAATAAAACGTTGCTTACATTCAGTCTCTAATGTACGATTTAAAATTACAAACACAATCCTTCTTCTCTGAGTAGCAGTGATAGACCTTGTGATTTAACTGTCTGCGCCAATCACTGACTAAAAAAAAAAAAAAAAAGATGTGGAAAACCTGTGCTGGGCTATTTAGAGACGCTTAATGTCCTTGGTCTCTCCTAGCACTTCAAGCAACACTTCGTTTTAAAAGAGGTAAGATTTTTTGCAAGTGGGGGAAAAGATGGTAGCAACCCCCTCCCTCCACATCCTTCCTGCATATTCCTCTTTTACAAAGTTGGATGTTGGTGAAAGTCTTCATAATTCAACCATTCCTAGAATTATTTTCAATGTCCTGTAATGCTGCGTACTGAAAACCCATCTTTTGCTAGAACAAGCTTCCATCAGTTTTAAAATGTTACATGTTACTGTTTTCCTGAATAATAAAAAAGAAATTACTAGTGTCATTAAACATACATTTGAAATGATACACTATCTGGATGTTAAAAAATATAAGAAAGGCAGGACTATTCTAATTATGCATAGTACTGAATGTTAGTCAAAGGTCCATCTTGTGTGGGAGAGGTTATTAACAATTGTTTAAAAGAAATAGAAGAAATACGCATTTCCATAATAGTGTCTATTCCAATAATGCTGTTAATAGTCTAAAAGGACATCTTTTCAGAATTCCCTGTTAATATCTTTTGAATATTCTCAGTGAACTGGTCCATAAAATCTCAGTGCTCTCAACATAACTGGAACGTCTCCTGGGACACATGGGTTTCACAGCATATGCACACAGTAGGGAGAATGGAATGAGGTTGCTCATAATGCTTTTTTACATCAATAATTGATAAACAGAATTAGACACAGCTCCCCAAGGAATCAGATGTAGCAAATTACAGGTAATAAAAACTTAAAGAAAAAAAAATCCTAACCCCTGTCTAAAATTTTATTTGTTTAAACTCGAGCTATCTAATGAAGAGTGTCTTTAAGGCTGTTAATTCAAGGTGATGGTAACGTTTACCACACTAGAATTATATTTTGTTAGTTCACTTTTAAGTTCTATTAGGATATTTTCATTTGTATCTTATTTTCTTAGTTCGGGCCTAGGTAGAAAATTAAAACAGTATGTCAGGTAGAAAAAGAGAGGAATATAGATGAATATGTTTATGCAACCAGACTAATTTTGTGGTCATCTATGATGAAAATACATGAAATTAGGTTATATTTATGTTTAAATTATATGTATATACTTAAAAATTATATGCATACACTTTTTTTATTATACTTTAAGTTCTGGGGTACATGTGCAGAACGTGCAGTTTTGTTACATAGGTATACATGTGCCATGGTGGTTTGCTGCACCCATCAACCCATCACTTACATTTTAAAATCCACAAACTAAAGTTTATATTTACTTTTTCTTTGAATGCCCTCAAGTAAATTTAGTTGTGGTTGACTCCCTCTACTGGCAAAAAATGATATTTTTTGAAAAAAAAATTTTTGTCAAGATGTTGCCATGAAAGAAACATAATTTGTAAGCTATCAGATATATTCTCTCTGATAAATATTACCATGTGACATGATTTTTACAACCAGAGGAAATTAATATAAAAGAAAAGACAGTAGACTATCATGAATTAGAAAAAAAATGAAAAATAAGATAAAAGCTCCCACAGCATTTACTATACAGCAAAGAAAAAGAAATACTCAAAAGAAGGCATTTTGAAACAAATTTCAGTGCTTATCCAAGTGGTCATTCAGCTTATTCAGGGACAAATAACTTTTTAAATGAATGAAAAACAACATCTAAGATGTGGTCCGAGATCTGTGAGAAGAAAAATGTTTTTGCTCAGTGTGTTTTTATCAGTAACTTCAAAGAAAACTTCAAAAGCACTCTTATGAAAAGGGAACACTCATGTACTGTTGGGTTAACAGACTCAGAATTCAAAAATGATCTCAACAGAGTGGCATATGGATTGACTAAAGAGAATCCCTTATCCATGGGTTCCAAACCAAAAACTCAAAGTTGTTTTTCATCCTTGTCGTGGCAAAACCTGATCTGAGCTGGCAAGAGGTTGTGAAGTCTGTATTTGTCCTACTTAGTGTGAATATTTTTTCTGTTTCACTGCATTCATGTTAACAGTTTGATGACAGGGAGTTGTTCCTAGGGTTGGGCGGGGGTAGCCTATGTATGTAACATACAGTGAACACTGGGGAAAGGGTACTGTGTTACCTTTCAAAGGCTGATAGTACAAGACAACACATGTGCCTTAAGGATTTCTGATAAGAGATTGTGAACATATAAAAACATGAAACTAAAAAAAGTAAATGTCAGTACTCACCTAAGTCTAACAATTTAGCAGCACAAGTGCAGGAGCAAAAGACTCAGATGAACAGAATATTTAATAAAAGGGGATCCGTTTATAGGAAGTTTATAGGAAGCTGCTATTTTTTGAACACCTACTATTTACCCAGACCTTTGCTATTTAGGTATTTTGTAGAATATCCCTTAACTGGGATTTGTCTGATATTTTTCTCATGATTAGACTGGAATTATATGTTATTAGGAAGGAAACTAAGGAAACGCCATTCTCATCACATCACATCAAGGATGCATACTATAAACCTGACCTTTCACTGCGGTGATCACCTGGCTGAGGCAATGGTTGCCAGGTTGCTCTGCAGTAAAGTTCCTCTTTTTTTCTGCTTTCATACTATATTCATTGGAAAGGAGCTACTACGAGTAACCCACACATAAGAAGTGAGGATTTATGTTCTACCTCTCCAGAGTGTTTTTAAAAGTAGAAGAGGGCTGAATTACATCTTGAAAGAAGAGAAATGGCTCAATAAAATAAACAAAATGCACTCTGCCCTTTGGGAGATTATGAACTACCTTTGGTAACTCTTACAATAATAAATAGTCTCTTAATAAAAGTAAGTGGAGCTTCATTGTCTAAACCATTTTCAACTGAGAAGTACTCTATGGTTATCCTTTTTATGGGAAACAAGCAGGTCAGCCATTGTGCTTCTTTCACATCTTGAAAATGTCTTATTCTTGAGGTAAGTTAATACTTATTTGCTAAAATATTTGAATCTGGTATTTACCAACTCGATTGATTCGCTTCAAATCTTTGTATTAACTTTCTCACATCCATTAACAAAATGCAGGAAACCAATGCACTTTCCTTGAGAATTTACTGTTGCTATAACGCCTGAGTTAATGACCTTAAATGCAAAGAAGAAATTCAACTCCCCCACCCATCATGCACTTTGCAAGACCTTTATGATTAAAGAGAATCTTAACATAAATAATGCAAGATCGATAACACAGTAAGCCAAATTGCATTTAAAATATTCATGCAATTCTTTAAAAAAATACAACCACATATTGCTATTCAGGCTAAGGCCTCTTAGGGGGAAGAGATACAATATATGAATGAGTTTGAATATCTCTGAAATGCTCTTATAGAAGCATCTTCCACAGGCTTCTGCCTTTCTGGATCACTTCACATAGTATATGATAGTAGTACAAAGCATAGTGTTTCTAAAAATACTAGATAATATGGTATGTTTGGCTCAGATATGGTAGATTTGTCTTCAGGCAATCTGTTGTGACTTCATAGAGAGTATCTTTTCCTTCATTCTTCATATATGGTGATATAATTTACCAGAGCAATATAGAAATAGCTTTTGGTATTGATTTAGAGCTCAGATGCATAACCTGATTTAGAGCTTGCTTGCTCAGATTCTTGCTATTAGAAAAGTCTTTTCAAAATGTTTGGTTAAAAAATCTACTTAATACCAAAATAATGAGACTATGGGATTTTAATAAAGGGTATCCCTAAAAGCATCCATTTAAAAAGGAAAAACAAACTTCTTAAAAATGAATTCGTAATTGATGCATGTCAGTTGTCATTAGTAAATACATGTCTCTGGGAAATATAATTTTGTAAATGTATACCAAAAATTAAATACTTTTAAAAAATTTATGAGCATAATTAAATCATCAAGAAAGTTTTCTGAACATGATCAATTTTATCTCACCATAGATCACAAAAGGTTTTGACATCAAGAAAGTTAAATTTTGCCTAAGCCATGACATATATCAATAAAGCAAAATTTACTGTGCTCTTAGATATTAAAAAGCCTAAAATATGACAGGTATAATATAAATTTATACTCAGCTTTGGGATTTTTTCTTGGTAGAATAATTGAGTGCACAAAGATCCAATCCTTGGTAAATTTATGTGTCTTATAAAGGAAATAACTGTAAATCCAAGAGCATGAGTGCACAAATAATGGATAAACTAAAAATCTACCTACCAACAATATTCTTTAGGGACTCAAAATTGGCCTGTCTGGGTCTGCCACAATTAGATCTCCATGAGAAAGTAGGATTAATAATACTGCTAAGAACACCCAAACAATTACTTGCCAAGCTGCGTGAACACTATGGGTCATAGATCCCAAATGAGTAAATCAAATCTAGATCATTTAGTTGGTAGGAAAAGAATCTCAAATGATTTAGGACTCTCATCATTAAAAAGTATATATTCATGCAAAACTACCACATGTGAAAAATAGACTGAATTTAGCTATCCAAGAACTATAGTTTACTTTTTATGTAGTGACAAGTTGTAGAAAAGTGACATTTTTAAGAAACATGGGTGCTATCAAATCTTAAAATATAATACAATCATATACGTTTCTTAACATTCAATGAAATGCATTGTTTCCAAGAAGTTTGAATTCTGATCACAATTTATACTTCCAGATTTTAAGTTAAGCTTGGTATTTACCAACTGGAAAATATTTTATATTAGTAAATCATTATACAAAAGTATGGTACTTTTGGTCAAAGGTAATGGATATAATTTATGCATAAAAACTAATACTCTCAAGACTCATAAGAATTGGGAAAATGGAAAAACCCTGATTTTCAGCATGAAACAAGTTAGGATGTATATATAGGAATGTTAAATGACTTGTGGAGCCAGGTAGTATGTTCACATGGCTCAGGTTTTCTGCTTCCTCTGAAATATCTTTCAATTTTGAGCTTCATTTTCAGGAAATTGAAGATGTCAGTGCATCTTTGTATAGATTTTAGTGAATCACACACACACACACATCTATATTAAATTTCATAATTTTTGGCATAAACATTAAATGAAGTCAAACATAAGCAAACGGAGAATATGCAGATGAAATGCAGTGAGCAATAATAGTGTTTGTGGCTGGAACTTTATAGAATTGAGGTCAAATTATAGGCTCATCCTTTGCCACTATGTGACCTGGGGTGAACCACTTTCTTCCTAAATCACAGCTTCTTTATCTGTAAAATATTTGTCTTATAAACTGTTAGGATTAAATGAGACAATAACATTTGGAAAGGGCTTGGCCCAAGGCTCAGCACTTATTTTGAATTCCTAGTACTTATCACTATGTAGAATAATGAGTTTTGCTTGCGTGTCTTCACTTCTAGGTGGTGAACTCATTGAGGGCAGGGGCTACATCTTTTTCATCTCTATATTCCTAGGACTATATCAGCCGATGATTAAGTCTAGAACAAATGGTGTCTAAAGCATGATGAGTGAACACTACATACTCAAAAAATTGAAACTTTCATTACCACTTCTCTTATCCTTGTTATAAACTTTTGAGCCAGAAAAGGTAGAAAACAGACCAGCAGACTATTTTTCTTCCACTAAAATAAACTAATATCCTTCCATCAAAAATGTCATTTATTAATTTTTGTCTTTATGACAGTCAACCTTCTACTTTCTCAAAGTAGAAGACTGGGGAGACAGTAAACTTGTTTACTCAGAGCCAAAGCAGAAGGTACTTAAGAAATAGAGCATCTCTTATGATTCAAATGTCTAGCCAGTGATTTTCTTCCTCAACATTTGTTTATTGATCACCTATTATGTGCCAGGTAGTGTGTAAGGTATTAAGAATAGTGATAAGTACAACAATCTCTACTCAAGGAATTTAAAATTTAAGAATGACTGCACTCAGCTAGACTAAGCTCTGCCTGAGAGTCACCAGGGTGCTTGTCAAAAATGCAGCTTCTTGGGGTCCCCCTCAGAACAGTAGAAGCAGAATCTGCAGCAGTAGGGACCAAAAGTCAAGATATTTATCTCTTGAACCCCCATTCTTGGTGCCGCTGCTCATGCTGTGCAGCTTATCTGAAATATCCTCCACTGTCCATCACCCACCAGACGCATCCTTTGTTACTCGACTCCAGTGCTACCTCTTCAAGGAAACTACCAACCATTCCTTCTCTCTCATAGAGTTAATTCCTTCTTTCTCAGACTGTTTACTTTATACCTGTTTTTGTTGATCAGAAACTTATCATGTTGTTATACATCTGCTTCCCTTACTGGCCTAGCAGCTCTGTCAACAGAAACTAGGTCCTTTTCACCTCAGTATCTAATACCTAGCACATAGCCTGTATGCAGTGGATGGTCAGCAAACATTTACTAAATTATAAATGGAAACATTTTAAAAGCTCCTTGACAGACAAAGTTGGGAATTTCTTTAGAGATAGGCAAGGGTAAAAAAATTCATTTAAATTCACCCTATTGCTCACCCTGTGACCTAACACAGTCAAATTCCCCACACTGAAGGATTGTTTTAACAAGACATATCAATTCATTATTATTTTAAAATTTCTTACCAGATGTCTTACTTTGTAATTTCTAAGTCCACAACTTGGTATTCTAAACCGATGTGAAACGTTATCTCTGTTTTACTTTTTAAATCCACCCATGATTTCAGTTTGGTCTGATTTAAACCTACAGAGGACTTTTTTTAGAAAATGAAACTACAATTCACAACTTAAGGAGTTGGTATATTTAGGATATATTTGAAGTGAAAATTTTCTATTTACATTTTTTATTTCATTGAAAATGATGATTTAACTTTTGAAACACTCTAAGCACAAAAGACTATAAGAATTAATGGAAATGCAGAAAAGATCAGTGAAAAATATAAACTGGCATAATGATCAATGTCGTTGCCAGATATGTCTTTTAAGTCTTTCACTTTCTATTCTGCTACTATAAAAGTTTGTGCCAGAATCTATTTAAAATAAATACATTGCATAATCTCAATTTGTTTGTAATTATACTAAATAGCCTCTTTAAGGAGATCAGCACAAAATGTTTACTCCCTTTATAGTTTTTGGATATCAAAACATAACTATTAAATAATCATGGCATTTTCATGCACAGTTTACAATGAACATTACCTTCTTCAGTATGCTACAAGAAAATTATGTGTCATTGTCTTATTTGATGAGTACTTATTATGATGACCTCTTCAAAAGCATTATCCATTCTGTACATTTGGTGAATTCTGTTCAAATATTCCAGGTAGTCAAGCCAGAAAATGGGGAGTCAGCCTTGATTCATCCTCACTATCTATCCAATCCATCCATCCAATCCACCCCCCTACCAACTCACCCATCTATCCATTCAATCCACCCATCCATCCATCCATCCATCCATCCATCCATCCAATCCAATACAATACCATACAATCCATTTATACATCCATCCAACCCATCAGTCAAATCAAGGTTCTATAAATTGTACTCCATAACGCTCTCTTACAACTCCCTTCTCCTTCCTATGCCCACTTCCACTGCTCTAGTGTAGGCTTTCATGTCTGCTTTGTCTCTTCCTTCTTCATCGACGGCCAGGGATCCTTCTAACTTCTCAGCTGAAAAATCTTCAACTATTTTCTACTGCCAAGGGCATAAACATTTAAACTCTTCAGCAAGGTGTACAGGGTCTTTCATGACCTGCCTCCCAGGTTAACTTTATATTTGGCCCTGCCCCCTTGGACAGTACTTGCTACACTACTTGTGCTTTCTGGAGCCTGTCACATGGTCCTGCTCTCCCCAGACAGTGCTCATGCTGCCCTGTCCCTACAACCCTGTGAGGAGAAGTTCCTCACTTATTGGATGAACAAATTCCTATTTTAGCCACCAGATCTGAACTTAAGGATAATTCTGCCACAGCAATGAATTGTAGCTTGATGTGTGTGTGTGTGTGTGTGTGTGTGTGTGTGTGTGTGTGTGTGTGAGAGAGAGAGAGAGAGAGAGAGAGAACTGTCTGTCTCCCCTCTAGATTAAACACTGTGGGCAGGAGCATTTCTTTTCATCTTTGTTGCCCCTGTACCAAAAGGAGAGCCTGGCATAAGGAAGATAGCCAGTAAATACCGGCTGAATAAATCAGTGGTTGTCCACTTCACCTACACCTAAGACTGGTCTTGCTCAGACCTGTTCCAGAAACAATAAAAACATTAAAATATGTAGTAATTGGGAATATAGGCAGAGTTATAAGCAGCTTAATTAAAATACAGTGGGAGCTTTGATAAAGACATTTTAGATTTAGAAGTTTAAGAAGGGAAGAAATGGTGACTATTTGAAACCATTTAAGAGGGTTTTCCCTCAGAGGAACATTCATCAGGCCAGCTAGTCTCTAGGTACCCCTTTGACCAAAAGAAGCATCGCTCACCCAGCATGAATATTTCACTCACCTATCTATGATTCTTCTCATTGATGATGCTTTGGAGATTTATTTATACCCATTTCTGCTAAGGAAGATTTGCTGTTGGTGATATATTTAGGATAACAGGTATTCTCTTATGAAAAATGAAGTATCCTTCATTTTCTGAGGTCAATTCCGCTTAAAAAAATTATAATACCCCCTCCTAACTTTCCTCTGTAAGGAAGATCAAACGTGATAAAGTGTAACTACTTTGAGAAGCATTAAAAAAAGATTTATTATTTTTATTCCCAACGTATGTGAACACATTTAATTTGCATTTTTTCCTTAGTCAAGTTTAACTGATTTGAGCAAATAGAATTTTTAATTAGCAGGAAAGAGATTCAATTGTTTTGATGATTGGTTTCCTCACCTGACCATTTATTAGAGGCTCCTGGGGACAGACAAATGTCCAGGCCCCACTGCAGCCCAGGGAAATCAAGACCTCCAGGAGAGAAGCCCTGGGGATTTCTGTGTTAAAACTTCCCCAAGGGTCCATGATAATTAGCTAGGTTGAAAACTGTTACTTTAGGTTTCTTTTTTTTTTTTTTAATTTTAATAAATTTTGAAAAAAATTTTAAAAAAATTTTATTATTATTATACTTTAAGTTTTAGGGTACATGTGCACACGTGCAGGTTTCTTATCCTTTAAGGATTTCCTTAAAGTGGAGGCATGGGTTAAGAATACAGACATTTGGGCCCCAATAGACTGAATTAAGATCTAGATGGTTAACATCTCCCTCCCACTCACCATGACTCTGTAGTGACAGGCACAACCAGGTGTGTCACCACAGGTGGGAGGCACTTAGGAGTGGCAGAAAAGGGAAGAAAATCGAGGTGGCAGGTGGGAGGCTTAAATTCCATGTTTTGAAACACTTTAATTTTTTGACACCCTCATCAACTCCATGGTCCCCAACTCTTAAGACAGGAAACTCAGGCTTGTTCTGAGTACTCTAGTTCAGCTATTTAAGTGGTCTCCACTCTTCATCCTTCTCATAACCAAACACAGCCCAGGCAAGAAATCAATAAAATTGCTGAGAACCTGATTACTATTTATATAACTCTGCTTTTATAACAGAATATGTTCTGAGTGCCAAAAACCCTAGGCAGGAGTGATCTTTAGAAACAAAACTTATTCTTAGATGGAAAACTCTCTCTTCTGTTACCCTAGAAAGAAAAGTCCAATAAGTTATAGAACATACATATTTATAACAGCCTGTTCTTATCACAGAAGAACAACAACTTATGGCAGAAAATTATTTTTCTTGAATTTTGTAGACAGAGGGCAGTATGTACATGCCAACTGTATAAGTAAAAGCCTATATGCCAATTTTAAAGAAAATGCTTGCTTTATGACATCTTTGTGTAATGGCCCTTTTAAATCTCAAAATATTGTTTAGTCATTTATAATGGGCTTGAATTTTTGCTCACTGTAAAAAAAAAAAAAGTCACCACATGGCCCAGGAAGGTGTTTATTTCTTTGGTTTAGAAAATGTACACATCTGATGTCACCATAGCTTTGCAAAGGGTGTATACACAGATGCGATGACAAGCATCGTGCCAGAAAACTCAGTAGTTAAAAATGATAACTAATCTTGTCATGCTCTGTCATTATGTAAATCCAAGAAATTTATTGCCAAAGTGATTTCTATTAGTGCCGTTGAAAAGAGAATTAAAAATGTAATCTTCAGCATATCATTGTAAGATTGACTCTCTCTGTCTGCTTAGGCCTTAAAATGGTGATGCATATTGAACAGTCATTGTGTTGGTCTTTTCTTTAACTATAAATGAGATTGCACTTCAATTCAATGTACCCAATTGATAAACAAAATTAAATTAGTGATGTTTAAAAAAATTGATTTAAATCTTACTGGTGTTCTAGAGGAAGCCTCTCATTTCTGTGTTTTGGTTAATGCAGCTATTCTTGGACTACAAGATAACAAAATCAGTAGTTCTCCTCTGTAGGAGACAATGGGGAGATGGCACATCTTGTTTCCTGGGTGTGCCAGGAAAGATGTGTTCCTGGACATAGGAACAATGATCAAATCAGTGCTGTGCAGGGTCATCACAACACAGTTTCCATGGAGATCTATCTCCATCATTATACTTTGGAGATTGCCCTTCAATTTCCTTCAAATCCCCTAACTAGTCTCCAACTGTAGACTCTTCCCACTACATCCACACAATGGCTGGTCACTCCTCCCCGGCTGCAATGATGTCATTCATTAATGCTCAGGAATTCCTGCCACCACTAATGTCCTGCTGACTCTAAGTCACCACTGGATACATAAGTTGAGGGAGCTTCTGCTGCAGTGATTGCCAAGGTTTGCTCCACTTGTTGAGCCTAAAAACCTCCTCTAACTCCCTCATTTTACAGGCAGAAAAAGAGAGAGCCAGTTTGGTTAATATTCAGGGTAATGTTTCTAACAATTTCAAAAATAATAATAACTGGAAATAAAATTAAAATTATTCTAAGCTAGTTTTATAAAAGAAAGAAATCCAAGCTGTAGTTCTCAGAACATAGGTATTTCCATGATCAATTAAGTTTGAGAAGCAGTTGGATAACCAAAGGTAAGCAGATTTCCTTCTTGCAGAAATGTTCTCTACATGTTCTTTGTAGGCTGGGCGCGGTGGCTCACGCCTGTAATCCCAGCACTTTGGGAGGCTGAGGTGGGTGGATCATCTGAGGTCAGGAGTTTGAGACCAGCCTAACCAACATAGTGAAACCCCATCTCTACTAAAAATACAAAAAATTAGCCAGGCATGGTGGCAGGCACCTGTAATCCCAGCTACTCTGGAGGCTGAGGCAGGAGAATAGCTTGAAGACAGGAGGTGGAGGTTCCACTGAGTCAAGATTATGCCATTGCACTCCAGCCTGGGCAAAAAGAGTGAAACTCCATCTCAAAAAATAAAATAAAATAAATATAAATAAATATTCTTTGTAAACTTATAGGAAGAGTTGTGGTACATATAAATGTTTCCTACATATTTTTGTTCTTTTCTCATAGAGCACCTTTGAGATCTAGACACCTGCAGAACAAAAGTGACTATATCACCTATTGCCCAACTAAGAAATTTTTTAGAATAAAAGGAAGTATCTTAATACTTATTACTAGGAAACAGGCAGAAGCTGGGACTGTCCTGGATGGGGTGTATGGTTACCATATAGAGGCAAAAAACAATACGAAACAAAACATTTTGAAAGCTAAAGATAATAGAAGAGCAGTCATAGTTCTGTTCCTCAACTTGAAGGCTACAATATACAAGAGTGAGGGGTACTATTATATTTTGCTCTAGAAGATAATAATAATAACGGGAAAAAATTCCCATGGAGGAAGAATTTTGCACAATGTGAAAAGAACTTTTTAGCAAGTACATTTGTCTGAAAAGGGAATGGGTTCCATTGAGGAGATGAGAGATCTTCCATCCCTCCTCAGGGATAGATGTTAACCAGTGAGTGATGGTTTATAAGCTAGGAGTAAATGACTTCTAAGAGCCAACTAATTTTTAACGATTGTATCACTTGACTAATAGGAACTTATTGTAAATCCCTGAGATAGTATCACATTTCAATCCAAATAAACAAGATTGTTTCAGGGGAGGACTCAAAAGTATCTTATAACTCATCTTTTTCCAATTTACCATTTGATGAAAAACTGTATAAAAAATTCACTACCAAACAAATGAAACATCATTAAATTTGAGTAACTGAGCTTCATACAAGTGAAAAAATACTGAACACTTTTGGCCATGAGGCCTTGGTCTCTAAGGAGGCCATTAGATTTATGTAAAAATTAATGCTCTGAAAATGCACAGGGGCAGTGATGCAAGAATTAAACAACTGGAATGTTCGGGCTTACGTACAATTTATAGACGGACAAAGGTTAAAGAGTGGAGGAAACCTTGGGGTCATTCTAATTAAGTTGGTTCATTTTCTCAACGGACACAGGCCTACGGATATAAAGTATTCTGCCCAATATCACAAAATGAGTTTGGAGCAGGTATTAATCTGAATAGGACATGTAGAGAAAGTTAAAATTATTTTGCCTACTCTCACATACTAAAATAGCATCTATAAACAAATTAAGATTAATTTCAGACATTATAAATGCTGACTTATCTAATTTTATCAAAATAGGTAGATACAGGCATACCTTGGAGATATTGCGGATTTGGCTCTAGATCCCTACTTATTGCAAATTTTGGAATAAATCAAGTCTCAAGAATTTTGGGGTTTCCCAGTGCATATAGAAGTTATGCTTACACTACACTGTAGTCTATTAAGTGTGCAATAACATTATATCTAAAAAGCAATGTACATACCCTAATTAAAAAATATTTCATTGCTAAACAAAAAATGCTAACCATCATCTGAGCCTTCAGCAAGTTATAATCTTTTTGCTGGTATAGGGTCTTGCCTTGATGTTAATAATTAGGGTGGTGACTGCTGAAGGTTGGGATGGTTGTGGCAATTTCTTAAAATAAGACAGTAATAAAGTTTGCTGCGTCAATTGATTCTTCCTTTCAGGAAAGGTTTCTCTGTAGCATGCAATGATAGTATTTTACCCACAGTAGAACTTCTTTCAAAATTGTAGTCAATCCTCTCAAACCTTGCCACTGCCCATAAAGTTTAAGTAACATTATATATCTTTCATTGTCATTTCAACAATGTTCACAGCATTTTCACTAGGAGTAGATTCCATCTCAAGAAACCACTTTCTTTGTTCATCCATAAGAAGCAACTCATTTTCTGTTCAAGTTTTATCACGAGATTGCAGCAATTAGGTCACATCTTTAGGCTTCCCTTCTGATTCTAATTCTCTTGTTATTTCCACCATATCTGCAATTATCTCCTCTACTGAACTCTTGAACCCCTCAAAGTCATTTATGAGGGTAAAAATCAACTTCTTCCAAATTCCTGTTAATGTTGATATTTTGACCACCTCATATGAATCACAAATGTTCTGACTGCCGTCTAGAATGGTGATTCCTTTCCAAAAGGTTTTCAATTTACTTTGCCCAGATCCATCAGAGGAATCACTATTGATGGCAGCTATAACCTTACATAATATATTTCTTAAATAATAAGATCTGAAAGTCAAAATTACTCCCTGATCCATGGGCTACAGAATGGATGTTGTGTTAGCAGGCATGAAAACAACATTCATCTCCTTGTATATTTCCAATCAGAGCTCTTGCATCACGGTACATTGTCAATGAACAGTAATATTTTGAAAGGAATCTTTTTTTCTGAGCAGATCTCAACAATGATCTTAAAATATTCAGAGTAGACTTAGCATTTAGTAGGAAGAGTAGATTTAGCATAATTCTTTCTTTTTTTAATTGAGACAGAGTCTCACTCTGTCAGTGCTGGAGTGCAGTGGCAGGATCTCAGCTCACTGCAACCTCCACCTCCCAGGTTCAAGCAATTCTCATGCCTCAGCCTCCTGAGTATCTGGGATTACAGGCACGTGCCACCACACCTGGCTAATTTTTGTATTTTTAGTAGAGAAAGCGTTTTATCATGTTGGCCAGGCTGGTCTTGAACTCCTGAACTCAGGTGATCCTCCCACCTCAGCCTTCCAAAGTGCTGGAATTTAGCATAATTCTTAAGGACCCTATGATTTTTTGGAATGGTAAGTAAGCATTGGCTTCAACTTAAAATCACAAGTGCATTAGCCCTTAACAAGAGAATCAACCCAATCTGTAAAACTCTGAAGCCAGTCATTGACTTCTCTCTAGCTAGGAAAGTCCCAAATGTCTTCTTCTTCTGATATAAGGCTGCTTAATCTACAATGAAAATATGTTGTTTATACTGGCCACTTTCATCAATTATCTGAGCTAGATCTTCTAGTTAACTTGCAGTTTCCACATCAGCACTTGCTGCTTCACCTTGTACTTTTACGTTATGGAGACAGCTCCTTTCCTTAAATCTCATGAACCAACCTCTTCTAGCTTCAAACTTTCCTTCTGCAGCTTTCTTACCTCTCTCAGCTTTCACAGAATGGAAGAGGGTTAGGGCATTGCTCTGGATTAGGCTTTGATTTAAGGGAATGTTGCGGCTGGTTTGTTCTCTCCAAACCATTAAAACTTTCTCCGTATTGCAGTAAGGTTGTTTTGCCTTCTTATAATTAGTGTGTTCATTGGTGTAGCACTTTTAATTTCTTTCAAGGAGTTTTCCTTTGCATTCACAACTTGGCTAACTATTTGGCGAAAGAGACCTAGCTTTCAGCCTATCTTGGCTTACAACATGCCTTCCTCAATAAGCTTAATCATTTTCAGTTTTTGATTTAAAGTGAGAGACATATAAACCCTGCATTCAGTTGAACACTTAGAGGTCATTGTAGGATTATTAATTGACCTAATTTCAATATTGTTGTGTCTCAGGGAATAGGAAGGCCCCAGGAGAGGGAGACAGACAGGGAAACAGTTGGCCAGTGGCATAATCAGAACACACACAACATTGATTAGGTTTGCTGTCTTCTATGGGTGCAGGTCATGGTGCCCCAAAACAATTAAAATAGTAAGATCAAAGATCACTAACCACAGATCACCATAAAAGATATAATAATAAAGTGTAAAATATTGTGAGAATTGCCAAAATGTGACAGAGAGACACGAAGTGAACGTATGCTGTTGGAAAAATGGTGTTGATAGATTAGCTCAACCATCAATTAATAAAAAACACATTTTCTGTGAAGCACATAGTGAGGCCAATAAAATGAGGGATGCCTGTATGTAGCTTCTGGGATAAATCTCTAATCCTGGAAAAGACAATCAAAATACAGATAATACATAATTAATTAATCTTTTTAGCTTTAATGTTCTTTGTTAATGAATTTCCTATTTTACAGATGAGAAGGTAAATGATATGAAGATAATACACTAAAATGGTAGAACTAGAATTCTATCCCCAGTCACGTTACTTGAAAGTATAGTAGTATTTCTATTATGCTTGCCTGTCTCCTATAACTTTATTTTGCTAAAGTTATTTTTGATATTTCATAATATTGAAGCCCTTTCATCAAATCAATAAAGCAAAACAAAACAGAAAACTCTACATCAGTGGATCCATTTGTCCTCAGGCCTTTATTCACCCTATACTGATCCACCAGAGCAACTGGCTGAATGCCCAGCCTTTGGGCAGCATTCACCAAATATTTTTTGGAAAAAAAAAAAGAACAAATGAAAGAAAAAAATCAGTTGCATTTATACACATGGGAATCTTCCATCTAGGGTTTTTCATTTTCTTTTCTTTCTTTCTTTCTTTCTTTTTTTTTTTTTTTTTTTTGAGACAGAATCTCACTCTGTTGCCCAGGCTGGAGTGCAGTGGTGCGATAGCAGCTCATTGCAACCTCCACCTCCTGGGTTCAAGCAATTCTCCTGCCTCAGCCTCCCGAGTAGCTGGGACTACAGGCGTGCGCCACCATGCCCAACTAATCTTTGTATTTTTAGTAGAGATGGGGTTTCACTATGTTGGCCAGGTTGGTCTCAAACTCCTGACCTCAGGTGATCCGCCCACCTTGGCCTCCCAGAGTGCTAGGATCACAGGCATGAGCCACCACACCTGGCCTCATTTTCTTTTTGGCTTGAGAATGCAAACAAGGAGTTCTGCACCCACACATGGCTTCACCATGGAGCTTTCTGAGACACTGTAAAGCAACACCATGGCAAGGTATCTACATGTAAAACAGTATGAGATGCTTCATGCCAAGAAAAAGCAGGACAAATACAGAATTAAAAATTGTCTGAGGGAGCTTCCATACAAAGAATTCAAGCATAACTACCAGATTTGGGGATCATTTTGTGAACACACGCCTGATGAACAGAGCGTGGTGTTTCAATGAAACAGGTATTTCTTTGATTAGGTCAGTGGTAGAGGGAAAGATGAGTTAGGAAATAATAACCGAATAAAACACAGAAATGGTGTTTGTAGAAATGACAGGTTAGGAAAGCATCATGCCCTTGTGCCATAACATCTTGACATGACTCCAGTCCAAAATAATAGTTTGAGAGTTGAATTAGTACCCAATTACATTTAGGAGACTCTGGGAATTCACGCTTGAGTAATGAGAGAAGATAGTTTGTATGTAGGTCTGCTAAGTTGGAAATAGCTTTTTGGAAAGCCTGTTCTGGTATCCCAGAGTGAGAAGTTCCTGGCATATCTGAACAGGGCTGGCAGTCATTTCTTTACACATATCAGCATGCTTTTCAGCAAACTACCTCTGAGATACTTTCATGAGAGAGGAGCAGATGGGGTGCCACTGATACCAAAAGGGGCAGACCACTAGTGTGACTTCTTGGTTAAAGCCAGGGCAGAAGGGTTCAGCGGTGCTGAGCTGCACTGAGCATCATGCTGCATGTTTTGGCTAACTGAGGCACAGGAAATTTCACTGTATCACGGTTCCTTATTTCATCAAATACATCATAGAAGCATACAACATTTCAGTGAAAAGTCAGTCAGCTTCAGCTGTGTTTACCCTAAAAACTGACCTCCTCTTGCTTCAGTGAGGGGGCTTTGCTTATGTGATGTCAAAAATAGACTCCAGAGACAGTGCTAACAATAGTTCATCTTATGGCCTTCATCTGATGACCATGCAGTATTCTGTACCATACGACCCCTCCTTTAGAAATTACTCCATGTTTCTGTGTCCTTTTGTCTTGGGCACATAAATAAAGCAACTCCCACTCACAGTTGACCACATCACCATTTGCTGCTCAGTGAAAAAACCCAGGGAGTTCGGAGAACCTTTGCCTGCAGAAGTGGAAGGGACAATCTGCCTGAGGGCTAACCTGATGTCAGACATGCTAGCTCGATGAGCAGGCTTGTCTATATCTGACTGCAGGTGACTTATCTCAGCCTGCCCACGGGATCTTTCTCCACTTGGACACCCAAATGAAAAGCCCATCCATTAAAGATTCTTTTTAAAACAAGAGAGTCTTTTTAAAATACATTAAAAAATAGAAGTAGGCCAGGCACGATGGCTCATGCCTGTAATCCCAGCGCTTTTGGAGGCCAAGGCAGGTGGGTTACTTAAGCTCAGGAGTTCAAGACTAGCCTGGGCAACATAATGAAACCCCAGCTTTACAACAAATTAAAAACAAAAACAAAAACAGCTGGACATGGTGGTGCATTCCTGCAGTCCTAGCTACTAAGGGGGCTGAGGTAAGAGGATCACTTGGGCCCAGGGAGGTCAAGGTTGCAGTGAGTCATGATCACGCCACTGCACTCCAGTCTGGGCAACAGAGTAAGAGCCTGTCTCAAAAAAACACAAAAATCAAAAACAAACAAAAATAAAAGCAATACATGAACATTATATAATGTAATGATAAACACTAACAAAATTTTAAGAATACATCATCTAGAGCTAATGGTGATATTAACTTTACAGTTTTTTGTTGTTTTATACATAAATTTACATATTTTAGACCATATGTATACATATACATAAAATAAGTAGGTATATATACTGCTTTTACAAAATGAGATTTTTTTTTCACTTGGTATATTATGAATGTCTTTTAAAATCATTAAATCATGTGTGTGTGTATGTACATGTGAAAATTCACAGAATCAAATATTAGAGCTAGAAACGATGTAAGCGATCATCTGTTCCAGCGTTTCTCAAACTTTTGACTACACTTAAACTAAAAAATAAATTTTACATTGCACTCCAGTACACACATTTATATTAATCATACACACTCAAACACACACAGTTTCATATAACAATACTTACTCTTACCATGTAAGAAATACTTTAATTTCCATTTTACTTTGATTTCTTTAATGTTGGTAAAGCTCTTCTGCAAATTCATAACTCACTACTGAGTTGTGATCCAGTTTTTGAAAAACAAATTCAATAAACCCCTTCTTTTAAAAAGAAAACATGCTCAGAGACATTAAGTGATTTCCCAAGATCACAAAGTGAATAAATAGCATTGTCAAAACCAGAAACAGATCTACTTGTTTTCAGCCCATGCCATCTCTATCTCCTAGCCTCACTGAATCACTAATTATTGGTAGAGAGGTGTGCACATGTGTGAGTGTGTGTGTGTGGTGGTAATGGCACCTCAAAATATATAGCATCCCCAAATATAAAGAAAAATGCTCAACATTTTCCATGAGAAAAATAAATTAATGTAATAGCTGTTTTATGATCCATGAGTTAATTTTCTCACACCACACTGCTTTACAATATTGTAAGGCAGCAGGTCCAGCAATTTCTTCAAATGAATAAAGATCAAACTATTAAAGACACAAGTCACTAGTTTGAATAACTTTGTATTACAAAACTGTAGAATATGTAAAATTATCACTCTATGAGTTGGATAAATATATTGAATTTATGACCTTCAATTGCTTTCCTTATCTATAAAATGGAAATGACTGCCCTAGACGCCTGAAAGAATATAGGGCATAACTCCAACAACAACAACAAAACAAAACAAAACAAACACAACAACAACAACAAAAAACAAACAACTTTAATTCTTGTTTCGCCCATTCCAGTATTTTCAGATTGTGATCTGGGGGCATGAACAATACCTTTTTAAAAGCTTAAGCACCTATTTATAATTGATCTGACCTCTATCAACCAATGAAGCAGCCTGTCATGCAGTTGTAATATTTTATGTCCACAGAGGCCCCAAAGTATATTGCAATCATATACGGAAACTACACTCTGTTGAGCAGGGTATTTTTAGCACAGTTCTCAAAGCATCGCTGAGCTGGAAGAATTTGAGGCAGTAAAGTTAGCCACTATCTTCATTCTGCCCATTAAGTAAGATCGGCTGGATCCTAAAATGAAGTGACACCCATTATCAGAGGCAAAGCAAATTTCCTCAAGAGACCAATGTGCCCTTCAGGATATTAGCTGCTGGCCTTCACATTTAGAATTAGTTAAACAAATGCAGTATGTAGTTCAGTTAACTGACCAAATCATTTATATTGTAGTAGTACAAAATACAAAATCTCTCCTTCTAAATACAATAAAAATAAACATTTCTCTAATACACAGCTCAAATTTCTCAAACAATATATACTCCATCTGGAGTTTAAAGTCACGATTAGAAGATTCTATGTGTATCACATGTGTGTATGTTTTTAAAAAGAAAGCATATATTTACTCATAATGGTATGGTAGAACTAAGTACTGCTTCAAATTTTTCAGTTTCCTGTAATAGGATAACAGCTCTGTACCCATACCATGTAACTTCACAATGCCTCTCAGTGGAATAGGTGGGGGCAAATATCCCTGCCTTGTTGACTTTGGCCAGTGGATTCTGGCATAAGTGACAGAAAGACAGTTCTGAGGTGAGGTCTTAAAAGGCATCACATGCTTCTGCTCAGTCCTCTTGCTCTTGTGCCAGCAGCCAGTGGAGGAATATGAACTGGGTAGCTGCTGGTTGCAGAAAGAGAGACCCGTGGAGCAGAGTGAAACCCAACCTGCATCTGAAGCAAAGCTGCCCCAGTCATCCCACAGACCCAGAGATGAGAAAAACAAATGGAGGCTGTTGTAAGTGCTGAGATTTTGGGGTTGTCTGTTACGCTGCATTAATGGAACAAAGCTAACTGACACAAAAGGGAAAAAGGCAGAATTAGAATCTTTTTATTTTACTTTTTTTCAATGCCACTGAAAATTCTTCATTCTTTAAACACATAGCCTTTTGAAAGAAGGTAGAAAAAGACTAGAAATGCCATGGAAATTAAGGATGGTAGACCTATGAGGATCTATTAACATAAGATACACTGTAGGAGCTAAAATAGATGAAAAGGGCATAGAAATATGCATATAAGTTGAGAGGAGCTGCTGCTATTCCAGCCTTATGTTGGAAAAATTCTACATTGAGGAAGGTTTTAATTTGCCCAAGAGCATGGGCAAGAAATAATTTCAATATTTTTACAGTGCTATCCTTGATGATGTTCATCTTGACCTAAGTCCTTGAATTCAAAAATGTTAATTAAAGTTTGTAAGTGTTGATAGAATTTTATAAAAAAGACCAGATGCTAGAAAGACAAAAACCCCACAACAGACACATTGCCAAAGATAAAAGATCCACCTTGAGGGCTTTCATGTTACAAAAATGAAATGGAGAGAGATAATTCAGATTTTAATGTAGCTCATATTCTACAATCTATACAAATTTCCTTATGTTACTTTTTAGGATTAGGTTTGGCTATAAGTGACAGATTATCCAAATTAATGGTGGCTTAAACACAGTAGGATTTCTTGTCTCTTATAAAATATGAGTCCAGATCTCAAAATTTAGAGGCAATAAATGCAGGGCTGCAACGGCTCATCACAATGCCACAGGCCCAGGATCTTTCAATGTTGTTGCTCCACAATTCTCAGCACACAGTCACCCCTGCTGCCAAACTCTAAGATGGCCTCCTGACATCCAGCCATCACACCCGTATTCAGGGGGCAGAATAGAGGAAACAATAAAGAAGAACACGTCCTTTCTCTGGAAGGGCACTTCCCAGACATCTCATGTGATATTTTAGTTTATGCCTTTATTGGCCAGAACTTAGGTTCACAGGTACTTTTAAACCATTATACTCAGAAAAGAAACTGAGAATTATTTTATCAAAGAAGGAATGAATGGATACAGGGCACCAGTAGCCTCTGCCACAATTCTTACTACGTTGAGAGTGTAACCTATAGGCAAGCAGTAAGCCTATAGGTTATAGTCTCACAGCCTGCTCTAAGTCATTGTGGTACATCAAGACAAGAACTTTACAGAAACAGAAAAATAGCATTTCATTTTGAGATCTAAACAAAACACTAACAACACTAACCCACAGAATCGCAGCATACATAAAACTAAGGTGATGTCTATAAATCCCTCACTCCCCTTCCTCCCTTCCTTTCTTTATTGGTATTGGTTAAAATAGAAAGTCTAGTAATCACTAAAATGATCCCAAACATCCAATCACTCAAATAAAAAAGGAGCTGTGGGTTAACTAGGTTAAGGATACATTCTTCAGACAAAATACGTTAATTTTTTTTTTTTTTTTTTTAAAGAGATGGGTTCTCACTATGTTTCCCAGGCTAGACTTAAACTCCTAGACTCAAGTGATCTTCCCACCTTGGCCTCCAGGGTAGCTGGGACTATAGACGTGCACCACTGAGCCTAACTAAAACATGCTAGTCTTGACTGCTAGCATTAAAGGCCTAAATTTGATGGAAAAGGCACATATTATCTGTTACTTTCTGGTATTTAATTTTAGGTTTTTGGCTAGTATTAAGAAAAACCATACTAACATTAATATATGCAGTTTTATTCCAAATAAAATATGTGACTTATTTGTAATGAAAATATAAAGGCAAATAGTGAGCATAATAAATACATATGTGCCAGGCACCATGTTATGCACTTAACATTACATATTTCACTTAACTCCTTTTTCAAAAGTAAATCTAGAAGGAAGGACTATTATATCTTCCAATTTACAGAATAGAGACTTGAATGGGTAAGTAATTTGTTCATGGTCGCATGCTACTCAATGATGGAAGGTAAAACCAGGATACATATTTTTTTTTGAGACAGAGTCTTGCTCTGTTGCCCAGGCTGGAGTGCAGTGGTGCGATCTCGGCTTACTTCAAGCTCCGCCTCCTGGGTTCATGCCATTCTCCTGCCTCAGCCTCCCCAGTAGCTGGGACCTCAGGTGCCCGCTACCACGCCCAGCTAATTTTTTGTATTTTTTAGTAGAGACGGGGTTTCCCCGTGTTAGCCAGCATGGTCTCGATCTCCTGACCTCGTAATCCACCCGCCTCGGCCTCCCAAAGTGCTGGGATTACAAGAGTGAGCCACCGCACCCAGCCCCAGGATACATACTTAAGCCTCTCTGACTATAAGACTCAAGCTTAATCACTGCTTTACTATAGCATATATCTTAAGGAAAATTGTATGCGTCATAGCGATAACTAGAAAATTACATATTTGTCTTTATTTTTATAATTCTTCCTTGTCTTATCTTCTATTTAAGTGAATATTCAGAAAACTCTGTCTCCAATGCTTCGCAAAACCAGCGTACAGCAGACTGACTCATATATAATAGCCACTTGATAGCTGTAAAATGACTGAATAAACTATGAAATTATTACACCTATTAGTAGTTCTATTTTAATCTACTTTCCAATAAATTTATGCCATACTAATGTTTTTTATTTTACCATAAAATTTAAAAAGTACAAACATTTCCTAGCATCATAAACAGCTCCACCACTCTGAATTTCTACTATAAAATAGTATCTATCACTAATGGCTAGTAGTGGTTTTAGAATCCTGCAAATTGTTTCATAAATAGCTATAATTGCAAATGTCTTAATATTTGAATTGTGTGTATGTAGCTTACTTAAAAATTCTAGGAGCAGGAACAATGGTTGAAAAATGCATCATTTATTGCTTAAGTTTATATTTACAATTTCTGTTACTAAAGATCCATAGCAATCTCCTGAGTTTACAAGAATTATAATTATCTGTCCAAAAAAGCTCAAATTTCAAAAATATATGTGAAATATACATCCTTTTCTTAAAGGTAAGTTACCCACAGAAGATATATATTGTTAACCTAAAATATACTTGCTCTTAAGTACAAGCCCAAAGCCTAAATGGATACTAGTCCAAAAATAAGATACCAAGAGGGTCATCTACAAAAAAACAAAAACAAACAAACAAAAAAACTCATACATGGTATTTCCCATGCCCAGTGTGCTGGGGAGAAGGTGTCGGACCACAGTACTGAACTGTTATGCAGGGAAAGTACTTATTTCAAATTTGAAAAAAAAATGTATATTACCTTTCTCTCTCTCTTTTTATGTGCCTTTGGCTGCCCTGTCACTGAAACTTTAATGGCATTCTATCAATAGAATATTCTGTATTCTTGGGAAGAAAAGACACTAAGCAAGTGTGGAAAGCATAATTATTAACCTTAAAATAAAAGCTGTTTTTATCATTGTTGGTTAAATAACAAAGGGAGACTATAAGCCTACTCTTCTGGCTTTGGAGTCATACAGCCCATGAAGTTTTCTAGACACACACATTTATTCTTAGAGAGATCTCATTAGATATTTTCTCTGCCTGTGGATTTCATTATTTTAAGGAGGATTACTGGATTGCTAAAGAAGAAAGAAATAGGTTTCATGGATTCAAACAAAACAGAATGAAATAAAAAAGAAAAGAAGTCTTTGTTATAAGTACCATTAAAAGAGATTAAAGATGAAAACCACTTTTGGACTATCATTAAGCTGGTATTATAACACATTGGGCTGAGAAGAGATATTAAATTGTGTCATAAAATGATTTTTGACATTTGACTTTTTACATGTCTTACATTTAGTTTTAGGGACTGTGGGATGAAGGTGCTATAACCACATAAGATCACTGTGCAATGTTTTGGATAAGAGCATTTACTGTTAAGTAAGATGTTATCCAGTTGTCCAATGAGACCTGTTTATAACCTTTTATACAATATCTGCCTTATTTAATCATTGAAACTATAAATAAACATGGTGGGAAAATGACTACTTGTTACCTGAAAATCTATCTGACTGCACAAACATTACTAGAGCACTACTTGGTGTCAAATACTATGGTAGACAAGAAAAGAATTAGGTCATAATAAAGAAATTTTAAAACTATGGGAGATGTGCAACAATGTGAAGGTACTTAATGCCACTGAACTGTATACTAAAAGTGGTTAAAATGGTAAATTTTATGTTATGTATATTTAATCACAATTTTAAGAAATCTTGAGAGAATTCTTCATGGCAGAGTAAATTAAGTGGACTATGGCAGGCTAACAATAGAGGCAGGGCCTATTTGTATTGACACATAAAATATGTCGAGGATATGGCTTTTAAATTTTCAAATGTATTTGTAGTAGATTTTAGATTTATAAGAAACTTGTGTTAATTCAAAAAATTGAGAAATGTAATGTTGATGAAATTCATTCTTCTAAGTTGGTACCCAAAGCCTTGTATCCAAATGCCTCTTTATCAAATACAATTGACCCTTGAATAACACGGGTTTGAACTGTGTGGGTCCACTTAAATGTAGTTTTTTTTTCACTAAAAGTTACACCTGCTCCTCTTGCCTCCCCTTCCACCTTCTCTACCTCTTCTGTCTCTGCAACTTCTGAAACAGCAAGACCAATCCCTCTTGTTCCTTCTCCTACTCAGCCTACTCAACATAAAGATGATAAGCATAAAGACCTTTCTAGGCTAGGTATGGTGGCTCACACCTGTAATCCCAGTACTTTGAGGGGGCTGAAGCCAGAGTATCACTTAAGGACAGGAGTTCAAGACCAGCCTGAGCAACATAGTGAGACCCTGTTTCTAAAAAACAGTTACAAAATTGGCTAAGCATGTTGGTGCACACCTGTAGTCCCAGTTACTTGGGAGGCGGAGGTGGGAGGATCATTTGAGCCTGGAAAGTTGAGGCTGCAGTGAGCTGTGATTGTGTTACTTCACTCCAGACTGGGCAACACCGTCTCAAAACAAACAAACAAACAAAAAACAACAACAAAAGAATGAAGACCTTTTTGATGACACTCTTCCACTTAATGAAAAGGAAATACATTTTCTCTTGCTTATAATTTTCTTAACACTTTTTCTCTAGCTTACTTTATTACAAGAATATAGTATATAATACATATAAAATATGTATCAACTGACTATTGATGTTATCAGTAAGGCTTCTGGTCAACAGTAGGCTATTAGCAGTTAAGTTTTTAGGGAATCAAAAGTTATATGCAGATTTTCTGACTATGCAAGAGGTCAGTGCCCCTAATCCCCACTTTGTTCAATGATTATTTGCAATGTAAAACACTAAAGTAACATGAAAAGGATACTTAAATAACAGAAGATTTGACGATTCAGAAAAGTCATTAAGGATTGTGCTAGGCCCAAATTTTATCATAACAAAGAGTAATTTTGTTATCAACAGGAAAATAATCGCAGCTTTAAGATGACTTTCTATGTTTTTTAAAAAGGGATGGGTTCTTGCTGTGTTGCCCAGGTTGGACTCAAACTCCTGGGCTCAAGTGATCCTCCCACCTTAGCCTCCTGAGAAGCATCCTTGTAGCCACCATGCCAGAATCTAATTATTTATATGCTGAATAAATAAGTATTTACTGTGGGAAAATAACAACGTGGAGAGAGGGGGTTCTGCTGCTTATACTTGTTTTTATACATTGTTGGTTGTGGTAAAGACTGCTAATTGGTGAACTAACATCCCTTTTCTTTTTTTCTAATATGGAACACTGATTTTTCAGAGTGATGGCAATATACTCAGCCAATAAACTATACATTTTCTACATGACTAAGTCATGGCTAACAAGATATGAGTGGATGTTTCTGGATGGGACTTCTGAGGAAAGTGCCTTAAAGCAGAGGGCTGATGTAGCTGGGATGTAACTCTTTCCTTTGCCCGTCTTCCTCCATGGAACTTGGATGAGATGGCTACAGCTCAGGCAGCCATCTTGGGGCCTGAGGTTAACAACCACATGTTAAGGATGTCCAAGCAGGAAAAATGGAAGGCTCCTGGGTCCCGCTGGTGACTGTAGCATCACTACACGTGGGCCACCAACCTGTAAAATTCTCATCACAGATGAAAAATAATCAACTAAATTTTTAAAGCCACTATTTTTGGGTCTTTATATCTAGCAGCTGTGTACAATATCTAACCCATCCATCAGTAAAATAGGAATAAAATGGATATGACATCCCACTGAAGTAAGACAGCCTTCTTCAAATTTTAACCAAAACATCCTGTAGGATTTTAACCTCACTGCATAATACATGACAGTTTTATTTCAAGGGAAATCAAAGGAGAGAGGAGCTCCTTTCATGACATTTCAGAGGTAAGTGTGCTAAAGCTGTGGCACTATCACCACAGGGCATTATTCTAAACATGGATGCTTATTGCTTTTTTCAGGAGAGAGGTGGTTTTCTATGTATGCTGCAACTAGGAGAGGCAAAAAGGAAATGTGGGGCCCACACAGCAAAAGCAGCAGGAATCAAAGTTGCTTGCTTTGTAAATCCTGAGATCGGAATGCTACGTATGTTAGGCTCTCAGAGGTCTAGTTTAATAAAATTCCTATTTTAATTACAGCAGCATCCTTAAAGTGCTATCATTAAGGTTGTGTCAGCAATTACTTTTTTACAACCTTATTTTCCAGAGAATAATAAAAATGTGTTTGGCACTGATACCTAGGGCTGAAAGCTGGCACTCAGCTCTCCAACTATGCGCTTTTCCTTGCTTCTGACAAATTGGAAGAGAACCTGTACTGTGCTTCCTTGAAACTGTGAAAGAGAAAATTCTAAATGATCAGACCTCCAAATTGCTTTGCCTTTGATTGTCTGAAATTCAGGTCTGTGAACTGTCAGGGGCGATCACTGCTGTCATGTTTCAGGATGAGAAATGTGGTTTCTACAGTAACAACAGCTCAGATTGATTAGGGCTTAAAAATTAAAATCACCCCTCTGAACTGTACTTTAAAGAAGGAAACAAGAGTCAAAATACAGAGGTATTCATTTTCTTAGTATATAGATCTATGATGGAATGATTTGTGAGGAACAAGACATTTTAAGATATTTTAAAATAAACAAGATATTTTAAAAAGGGAAAGAATTAGATCAGTGTGGGAAGATAATTTCAGAAACAGATAACTTCCCTCCATAGATGGACAGGAATAAACATTTGTTTTGTGAATGGTAGGAAGAGTGTTATAAAAATGCAGCAAAAAAGGCAGCATTAGGAAATTCATTCTTAAAAAGAAACATCGCTAGACTAATTGAGGCTTAAAGAAGAGTGGAATCTCTTATAAAAGTGATTTTATATTAAAGGCTGCATATTATGTCAAGCCTCAATTATGGTAATAATATTAAGTCTAAGTAATATAATAACTAAGTAATATAATAACTCAAATTTATTGAGCATGAAGTGTGGACAGGTCTTTTGATAATATTTTTACATGTATGAACTCATTTAACATGAATGACAATCCTGTGAGGTGGGTACTTCTATGATGTCCTTGCACAGTTTCTCCAGTAGAAACTGGGACAAAGAAATGCTCAAATGCTTGTCCTCACAGCAGTGATGGGAAGCAAAAAGTGGAGTCCCTGTTGTTCTTCTCAATAGGATTTATAGGAGCGTGATTGTTCTGGATTGTGTGCAAATCTATGGAATAGTAAGTTTTATTATAACAGACTTCCATGGTTCTATGAAAGGATGAGTGGGTTTTAAGATACTCATAGAGAAAGTAAAAATATGCTTATAATGTTGAAGTAAATAATAAGAATTTTCTGAGGCATAGGAAAAAGACTGCAAGAGAAAGAGTAATTCTGGAGTAAAGAAAGGTTATAGGAACAAAGTCACTAAAAGAGACTGTGAAGTCAATAATAAACATGCTCACTAGCCCAGTGACAGCGGTGGCAGGGGAATCCAAGAGCATAACAATCCCACAGTCTGGACATAAATTTCTGACTCACTTCTTACTGCCTGAAGTCATTCTAAGATGGCTTTATGACAAAAGGGAAAATCTGATTAAACTTGGTAGGAAGATAAAAAAGTTTAAGTGGCAGCAGGAGGGGAAAAAAAAGAAATGGAGGTGACAAGAGAGGAGAAAACCTGAGAACAAAGGTGACAGGAAGGGGAGAGTAAGGTGTCAGGGGAAAGAGACCATCAAGAAGTAGTCTGAGAAAATAGGCCAAATAAGCAGGGCAATCGATCATAAGTGGCGGGACTTCCAGATGCAAAAGCTGCCATTACGAAGACAAATCTCTCCATAATCCCAGGTCTTAATCATTTTCAGCCTGACTCTATCCCAAAGACAATATACCTCAGCATTAAACTGTATTTACAGGCACTCCCTCCACTCCCCCCTGACTAGTGGGCAAAGATGGCCCTTGGGATATCATGCAGCTGAATGAGAAGAGGGATCTTGAGACACATATGAGATGTGGCACCCAGGAGAAGAACAGAGAAGGTGAACATAAACAGTTCACCCTTAAACAATGCTGAGGGGTTGGGGGGGGCTGACCCCTGCACAGTCAAAAATCTGTGTATAGCTTTTGACTCCCGCCGAACTTCACTAAGAGCTTACTGTTGACCAGAAGGCTTTCTGATAACATAAACAGTCAATTATTATATTTTTCTTCAGAGACAGGGTCTTGCTCTGTTGCCTAGGCTGGAATACAGTGGCACCATCATAGCACACCAATCATAGCTCACTGTAACCTCCAACTCCTGGGCTCCAGCAATCCTCTTACCTCAACCTCCCAAGTTGTTAGGATTACAGGTGTGCACCACCGTGCCTGGCTAATTTTTTTTTTTTTTTTTTTTAGGATACAGGGTCTTGCTATGTTTTCTAGGTTGGTCTCAAACTCTGCAATTAACATATTTTTGTATGTTATAAGTATTATATACTGTATTCTTAAAATAAAGCTAGAAAGAAAATCATAAGGAAGAGAAAATAGATTTACTTTTCATTGAGTAGAAGTGGGTCATCATAAGGGTCTTCATCCTCCTTGTCTTTATGTTCAGTAGGCTGAGGAGCAGGAGGAAAAGAAGGGGTTGATGTTGCTATCTCAGGGGTGGCAGAGGTGGAAGAAAATCTGCACACTAGTGGACCCATGCAATTCAAGGGTCAACTATATTTTAAATGTTTAAATTGATATTCATCTGCTACTAAAAGTCCCTGAAAAAAAGTGATATGAAAAATTTAAAAAGATATTTGGAAAGAATTTCACTAGGTAGATAAATTGATACCATAAAGATACATTGGAACTAGACAAGATCCACTATGACATTTTCTGGAAAAGTAGTCTGCAAATTGAATATACATCAGTGCTTGCTTTGATATACAGTTTGCAAGTCATTTTTTTTTTTTTTTTTTGAAATTGTGTTAAAACCCTTACATTCTAACATTCCCTGGGCTCTGCAGACTGACAACTATTCATCAGGGATTTTCAGGTACAGCTGCGAAGCGGCAAAAAATACTAATGTTAGAAGAGCTGGCCACGATCATGTGTGCATCTGGGTGGGTTGAATAAATTATGGGGCTAAACAAGGGTCAGTTTCCTTCCCTTGGATACGGGGGTTACTATGTCATTCCCCTCAGTTGCATAAGATGCTTGTTTGCTTAGGTTGCAGTTCACAGTGACTGACTCGTTTTTTTCTTTCTAGGTTCTGCAAATTGTCCTCTGTTTCACCTCTAGTGATTTCCAGGCTACCCTCTATCTCTTTCTCCTTTTATCAAATTTGAGATGGAGTCTCACTCTGTCACCCAGGCTGGAGTGCAGTGGCGCGATCTCAGCTCATTGCAACCTCCGCCTCCCAGGTTCAAGAAATTCTGCTGCCTCAACCTCCTGAGTAGCTGGAATTACAGGCATGTGCCACCATACCCAGATAATTTTTGTATTTTTAATAGAGAAGGAGTTTCACCATGTTGGTCAGGCTGGTCTTGAACTCCTGACCTCATGATCCATCTGCCTTGGCCTCCCAAAGTGCTAGGATTACAGGCATGAGCTCACCTCAGAAAGGCATCTCATTACTCCTTATCTCTCCAGCATTTCCAGCATAATTTCTGTCTTCTTCTTCCTCGAACTCGGTATCTCTTTGACAATATTTTTAAAAGTTAACAATATTGCCACAGCACTTCACTGTATCTTGCACTCATTTTTTTTTTTTTTTTTTACTCTTTGCTTTTGCCCATTCTTTCCACAAATATTTAATCATTGCCCACCAGGTGCCAGGTGTTATGTTCGACATCCAGGATACCACAAGGAATAAGGCAGACCGATGTTATGCCCACGTGAATTTGAAGTTCTAATTAAGAAGGCAGACATTAGACAGGTGATTGCCTAATACAGTTGTGATCATGCACTGAAAAGAGAAAGGGCAGGCTGCAAAGAGAGCATACTAATGGGGGCTGACCAGATGAAAGGAATCAAGGAAGGATTCACGTGGGAAGGAGGGCGGACAGAAGGGGGTTGAGGGGAATTCACTTCTGGTGCCTGGGACCCCCTGGCTGGAAGGCCTGGGGGCAGAGAGAAGCACAGGTGTTGAAGGACTGGGAAGAAGTGCAGAGATGGGCTGAGAGAAGGCACAGCAGGAGGAGAGCTGGCAAGGCAGGCAGAGGTAAGAACATGGGAGCCTGGCAAGTGATTCATAGATTTCTCTTTTTCTTTTTTTTTCTTTTTTTTTGAGACAGAGTCTCCCTCTGTCGCCCAGGCTGGAGCGCAGTGGCTCTATCTAGGCTCACTGCAAGCTCCGCCTCTCGGGTTCACACCATTCTCCTGCCTCAGCCTCCCGAGTAGCTGGGACCACAGGTACCCGCCACCACGCCTGACTAATTTTTTGTATTTTTTTAGTAGAGACAGGGTTTCACCATGTTAGCCAAGATGGTCTCGATCTCCTGACCTTGTGATCTGCCTGCCTCGGCCTCCCAAAGTGCTAGGATCACAGGCGTGAACCACCACGCCCAGCCACATATTTCATTTTTTTTAATTGCAAGAAACATATGAAACCATCAGAGGATTTCAAGCAGGAAAAAGAGGTAAGGCCCATTGTTGGTTTTGAGAGATTGTTTCTGTGATGTGAAGAAGATGGGTCAGAAGGAGCAAAAGGGGACACAGGGAGATGAGCTCAAGGCCCCAGTGATAGTCCAGGGGACAGTTGATGGGGGCTTACATTAGCATGCCAGCTGTGAGAAGGAATGGAAATGGGTGGGCGTAAGAGAGTTAAGTATGGAGAGTAAAGGCGACTCATAAATGCCCTTGATATCCTCCTAGTGCAATGACATGAAGGTGTATATCTGTTTCCAGAATGGAAGCTGACTTTTCTACGTTGCCTCTCCACTCATGCCAGAAGCCATCCTACCCAATTCCTCCTTTACATACTCAGGGTTCTTCTGTCCTTCACTTTGTTCAGAGGTTCCCCAGGAACTTTGATCCTTGACTTGGAGAGCCTTATGTATTTGTTCATAGATTAACATGATTAATAAGTCAGTACATTCTCCAGTGACCACAAACACCGGGTCTATAATGTGCTCTGGTCACGATAAAATTCTGGGCTAAAAAGTCATCAAAGAAGTACCTTGTCTACTGTAACTCATGCCAACAGGACAACTAAGAGATTAGATAATAATCATTATGATTAACACCTACTGAGTACTTATGAATATACCAGGTTTTCTAGTTTGATGATGAATGTAAACCTCACAGAACTCTTACGTCCTATAATTTATCTCAATTTTACAGAAGAAAAGACTGAGGCTTAGAAGGCCAAAGTAATTTGCACAAAGAGTGTATGGTGGAGCCAGCAGTCTTACTCTGCAACTGACTGACTTATTTGATAAGGTAATACACATCTCACAAGCAGAAGCTTTATCTTCTATGAAGGAATCTTTGGCTCCAAGCCCCATGCACCAGTTAAAGGCATTGCTGAGATATCCCACAGTCTCAGTGATAGCCATATTTGTCAAACTGATTATTGAGATTCTGATTCCCTTAGTGAGGGGAGCATTTAATAGTCCTCCATGGTGCGGGGGCAGGGAAGTGACAGGAGAGGGAGAGCATCAGGATAAATAGCTAATGCATGCTGGGCATAATACCTAGGTGATGGGTTGATGGGTGCAGCAAACCACCACGGCACACATTTACCTATGAAACAAACCTGCACATCCTGCACATGTATCCCAGAACCTAAAATAAAAAAAAAAACCAAAAAAAAACAGTCCGCCATCCAGTCCCGTCTTTCTAACCTGAAACCCAGCCTCCTTTCATGTTCTGAGAATAAGGAATAATACTGAATAAGGAAAAATCAGCATCATGCCAAACTTGCTATAAGTCTGTTGAGGCTCAGTCCTCAATAGTAATCTCTACCCATCTTCCTCACTCATGAATTCTAGGAAATGGATTAGGAAGCTGAGTCTGTCCCCAAGTCTGCAGCCCAGCAGCCTCAAGACTGAGATCCTCCCCTTGTCAGCTCTCCCCTGTGACCCTGAGTCCTGCCATTTTTATCCAAGCTCTTCTGACAGATGCCCTTAATGTGAACTAAGGAGAGCCTCAGATAGAACTGTGCCAAGAAACCTGGTGACTGGGTGTGGTCTGGCAATCAGATGTCCTTGTTGCTATGCCATATCTGTTAGATCACTGATGATGAATATACATCTTGCAAAAATCACCGATTTTTCATTCTGTCTGGCCTTCCTAGCCCCACTTTTACCCTAGATGGAAAAGATCTAATTTCAGGTTTGCCTCCCTCAGCTGGATCTGGCCATCTGAATTTAATTGGACCATCCTCACCCCTGTCCGTGCCTATGAGTCATAAGTGATACAAATGTCAGCATCAGCATCAGTGTACAGTTCTTGACTTCAACAAAGGATGTTAAGACTGCAGTCACTCCGGTTTTTCTCCTAGAATCTGAACTGTGGCCAGAAATAATTTCTGGCTCCTGGCCCATGGCATAGATGGTTTGAAACCTGAGTTCTAATGCCAAAAGTGCTTTTAACTCATTAAAGATGTTGGAAAAACCACTTAGCCTTCTGTTGATTCATCCCATTAGAAGAATACAAGCCAAACTATAGGGAGGTAAATGAAGACTGTATTTAGAATCAAACTTACATCTATAAGACCAGTTAATATTTATGGAGCACTAATGTGCCAGACACTGTGCTAGATGCCTTGGATAATTATCTCATGCAATCCTCACAACAACTCATGAATATATATTGAGATTATTTAAACGTTATATTTGAGAAAAATTAGGCTAGGAGAGATAAAAAAAAAAAAAACTAAGATTAAAGAGCTAGGACATGCTGGAAGCAGGAGCCAACCAAAGTCCTCTTTCTCAACCCTGGGTGGAGGAGTTCATATTCTCTCTCAGCATAGCCAGATGCATATGTGATATGGGCACATATGCTTTCAATGTATGCACATTTAATTTTCAAAGCTAGAAATTCAATTAAAGAAAAAAAATGTCCAATTTGACCAAGGCTCCTTGAAACGGGCTTGGTTGTGAAGAATGATGCTCAGAAAAACAGCTCCCCTTTCTCTAACAATTGTTCCCAGCTCTCTTTTTCATAGAAGATGCAACATCTACTCCTACTAATACAAATAAAAGAGAATTATTCTGAAGCAATTTCTTCTCCTAAGTGCTTTTTGTATAGGATATCTATCCATAATCAACATTTGATAGCAGTTCTTACTTTTTAAAAAAGTACTTAAAAACCCTTTATTTCAAAGGGATTGTCTGTAGGGCTTGTCCATGAAAATAATTCTCCAATTATGCTATACATTCTCTTTACTCATCTCCACCTCCTACATTAAAAATGAACTTTCCAAAACAGATAAAACAACTACCTAAAAAGAAATTAACCAACTCAGAGGGAAAATGTTGGGATAAAGTAAGATCGGCATTCAGAAAGTTAACTTGTCACAGAGATAAAAGATAGTCCCACCAACAGGGTATGGGGCTAGGCCAGCACTATCCAGTAGAAATATTATGTGTGCCACATATGTAATTTTAAATTTTCTGTAGTCACATGTAAGCAAATATAAAAAAAGTGAAATTAATTTTAATAATATTTATTTAATGCCAAAAATTTCCCATTTCAACATGTAATCAATCTAAACATTATTAAGGTTTCATATTGGGGGGTTGCTAAGATTTGGAATCTGGTATGTATTCTGTACTTACAGCACATCTCAATTTGGACTAGCTACATTTCAAATGCTCTATAGCCAGCCACATGCAGCTAGTGGCTATGGTATTATCAGATAGGACAGACTAGACCGTCACTAATCTGTGAATATTCTTCAAGTTTCTAAACATAATGGCTTCCCATCTTTAGAAAACAGCCAGCTTTTTCCTTATGCTTTTCTTTGCCAAGCACTGTTTCTTTTCATTGCTTCCCAACCTCTCTACCAATTCTTCACTCAACTCATACTAGAGAAAACAATTTTCTGTCAACAGCTCACAATACTAAAGTGTAGAATTATACACCACTGTACCTTTTTCTTCTCTGCTTTATACAGTAACTAGGTTATTTCCCTGCTCTAGTATTACTTTATTTTCATACCTCTTGCCTTTGATTTATGAGGGCTGCCAGTTTCTCTGAGGTTTAGTACTGAAAACTCCATAAAGTTTCCTCTCTGAGAGGTCTGGTGTTTCTTTCTGACATTAACTGTGCTGTTATATTTGCATTTTTACTGGAAGCCACCTCAACTCATCTTTTCTTTCAAAGAAGTTGGGATATTTTGTTACAAATGAACTAGTAATAAAATAGTTTCCTTAGGAAAACCGAGAGAAACTGATACCAAACAGAAATATTTGCTTGTAATCTTCAAGGAACCAGTACAAATTGCCACACGCAGCTATGCCACCCACAAGGGCATCCTGACAAGACTACCAGCACCTCAAGAAGTAGAATGGATTACTACAGGAAGGTGATTAGAAAGTCAAGTAAAAACAACAACAGCACTTCCAGGATCATCTTGAAGAAAGGTTAATTGGAAAGGAAGTGATAAACAGATTTACACTATTTGGATAAGAAGGATCTATGGCTATTTCTGGTGTATCATAATACACTCATTTACTCAGAAAAATGTTTTAAAAAAAAGTGCATTGCAAAGTTGTTTCAAGTGAGAGATAGAACAGGAAATAGAAAACAACATTTGAGGAAGTGGCTGCTCCTTCCCTAGATGATCATATAAAATGGCAAGCTGAGAGAAGAAAAGGGCAAATGAGACATGATGAGGTAATAAAAAATAGAGAATGTCAGTCAAATTTATTATCTATTTTTGACAATTAAAACCAGTAGTTAATTGTAGGCAGTTAATGACTAGCAAAAGTAGGAGGAAAAATAGTCAATGTAAGAATTAAATTCTTATTGAAAAAAAGAACAGTACATACCTCTCTGTCATAAGAACTGGTAGCATTTAGAAAATGAAACTTTTCAATGTACCACAGAAACAGCAGCCTTTCCTGATTGGAAGAGATGTCTACTTCTTAAGACAAACAAGCAGCCGTCCAAAACCCATGGTAGCAATAATAGACATGAAAAATAAATAAAGAAGAGAACCATTCTCCAGCTAGAATGCAAGGACTGCATTTACTCACCTAACATCTACCCCAGGGATTAGATGGCATGCAACAGGTACTCATTAAATATTTGTTGAAAATATTTTTGGGGAATGATTATAGCTGTAGGTTACTAGTAGGTATAGTTGTATTCCCAAATATGTTGGGGTAGAAACAATGTTGAGAACCACTGGGTGAGTGGCAACCTCCCCCAAAGTGGAAGGATTAAGTCTGGGTGGTAGCAGGAGTCTTGCTATTATCCAAGCTGGTGGAGTGACCAGGGAAACTTTATTATGAATCCTAAACAGAGTAGGGGTCATGAGGAGGAACCCTTTCAGAAGCCAAGGTATGACTGATCCAATTAGATCCGTGGATCAAGAGCCAGGGACCTGGAAGAAGTCAATATATCAGCCAGAATAAATAGTGATCATACTTTCCAAGGGGCAAGTTGAATCAATGATGTCCATAACGTAAATAGGCTTTTTTTTTTTTTTTTTTTTTTTTTTTTTGTGGCCATGCACTCAACCTTTACCAGGATCCTGTCCTGGAGTGTCTAGGATACTGTGCAAATCCCCAGATTATAAGATAACAAGGAGGAGGAGGAAAGCCAACATTATCCAATAAAGCCAGACAAAGTTAATAGTGTTAAAATTGGTGTGCCGGTAAATTAATCAATTTTCTATTCAAAAACATCAGTTACCAGTGGATTGCCACAAGGGCTACAGCTATGGAAAGACTGAAATCTTTGTAGAGGACCTTTCCTCCATTACATATTTAAGTGAAAGGAGGCAATTTTCATTGACAGTAGCTTCTCTACCTTCCACTCAAAAATACAGATCCTATAGCTGTACAGAATTCCTTGTCCTTATCTATGATAATAGTAATTTCTTTTTCAGGTTCCTTCAGTGCTTTTCCATTGCTTCCTGTGTCTTAATTAAAATATTATCTTCATACTATGAGCATGCTCTCTAGAGAGCTACCTAGCTCTCATTCTTCCAGGTGCTGCCAGTGGAAAGTTACCAAAGCAAGTAACAGAGTAAGTTAATAAACAAGCAAATGAGTACATACATAAATACATGAAAATGAAAGTAATAAAACATTGCCTAAATCTAATTTATTATACTGTTTTCCCATCATGCCACACCAGTACATTTATCTTCTATTCCTGAAAAAAAAAAAGGTTCATTCCTATAAGGATAGGCTTTCTCTTCCCTTTCACGCGTTCTCTAGTCATTACATTTTTTCTGCAATTATTAGCCTGCTCTTTTTAGGACACTGTGCCCGGGAGATAATAAACATAATGCCCTATATATTTTTGATGAGCTTCTGGTTCCTCTTTCTCCATGAATCCTCAGCTAGATTCCTGCTGCCTGGTCTGCCTTCCTGGGTTTGGGTCCTACAGTGCATTCTGACCGCCAAGATTTGTTTGAATAATAGTTCCTGATTGTGAAGCAATCTGCACTGGACTGCTAAACTCATTGCAGACCTCCAGCTACATGTTAACCTTTCATTGCCTGGTTCTCCTAGAGGCCTGGCCCATCAGCCCATATATCTCCTGTCTTTGCACATTAGCCCAGCTACTAGTGCTTCAGTCTCAGTACCTCATTCTCTGTATACAACCCAGTGCCGCCCAGCCTTTGACACTACTTAAAGGTTATTTTCCTTCATCCTTTGAGTAACTCATCTATCATAATTTAGTTTTATACACAGAAATCTTACTCAATTATATTACAGACAGTTCTATTAATACTGCTGACATTTACTAAATGCGTAGTATTGTATGGCTATGTTATATATCACAGCAAGAAATTAATGAATTTGGCTTCTGGTTTTAACAATCATTCTGGTCCTATAAAAGGCAAACTTAGGAGTATCGCTTTGCAGGGGCCACTTGAATTTCAGGGACAAACATTTTACACATCACCTGATGGCCATAACTGAAAGGATTGCTTCATCAGATAAGGTCCATAGATAACAAGCAACATGGAGATTTCTATGGCTCCCTGGTGGTAAAGCTGCCAAATTACCTCAACAGGATGTCAGACTCCAACATATATAAACTAGTCAGTAAAAAGGACTGCAGTTTTGCAGAATCAGCATTTAGGAATGGTCAGTAAAACCCTGAAGAAAATACACAAATGACTTACAGATTATTCATATAGAGAACAGAAAGACTTCCTATGTTTGCTCAAGACTATAGATGAATCAAAGCTGAAGAAAGACAAGGTACATAGAGTAAATAAATTAGAACCCACATAGAGTAAATAATAAGGAAAAACAGGCTGATTAATAAATGTAGTCATTCATTCAACATTTATTCTATGCCCACTAGGTCCCAAATATTGCACTTGGAGTTCTAAACACAAAGATAAGCAAGACAATGTTTTTGTTCTTGAGCAGCTTACCTTCCAGTGGATAAAGCAAATACATGCATGAAAGACTACAATAGAAGATAAATGCTGTAGGAGAATTATGCAAAGCACTTCACAGAGCAGAGAGAAATGACCAATTTCACAGAGCAAGTAGAAGTAAACTTAGAGGAATATCATAAAAAGGATAAGACTTGACATGCAGAAGGAGAGGGATAGGGACATTTCAAAATGTAAGAAAAGGTCAGAAACACCAAAGGAAAGAGGTAAAGATAATACAGCGTACTAAAAAAGACCTTTTAGAAGCAGGGCACAGAGGTGTCCCAGAAGCCATGACAGGAGAGATGTTCAGTGATCAGAGTATAGTCTGTAAGGTCAGAAGCGGCAAAGCCAGGTCACTGAAGTGCAGGGCCCCTCTGTTCAGCAACACCCAATCAGAGATGGGTGGTACTTTGGCTGCTGTGGAGGATACTGAAAGCTTCAAATTTGAAAAGGATAAGTTGGTGTGCTTAAAGTTAGTTCTCAAATATATTCGCTTAGGATATTTCACAAAATGAATACCATAGGAAGGACCAGTGCAGGCAGAAGACAAGACAAATTCTGCATTGGCAGAATTTGCTGGCTGCCACATCGATTGAATATAAAAACAGTGAAAAGGGAAGGAAACATCAGAAATCTTGTTGTTTGAAAAATAAAATAAAGCTGCTGAACTGACTGGGAGAACTTAGAAGAGAAATCAATCTCTATAAGAAGAGCTAAAAGAAAATTTATAAATGAAAGAACATCCAAAGAGCCACTTATTTCCATAACTTATTCATGGATACATTGCATATTTCATAGCATTGAAGCCTGAAAATGTGTTCACAGCCCAGCAGCATTGGCATCTCCTGGAAGTTTGTTAGAAATGCAGAATCTTAGGTGGCACTTCAGACCTGTTCATTCAGAATCTGCAGTTCATTAAGAGCCCTATATGAATCACATGCACATTGACGTTTGAGAGGCACCTTTTTATAGAATTGGGGAAATTGTGCATGCTACAAAAAGGGCAAGAAAGCTGTTGTTAAGGCACTAAGTGGGAACATGTCCTTCTCCACCTTTGGTACCCTCTTGTTGCTCTCTACTCGTGCTGGTCTACCAGATGCCCCCTGGAATGCCTTAGAATACCTGCATTACCCACAGGGTAGCTACTTCCCTATGACTGAGCTTAATTAGGTACTAAGAGGAAAAGAATATGATTATCTCATTAAAATAAGATCTCAGGCACTAAGGTGTGAAAGGTTGATTGGATTAACATTCCCAGCAAGCATTGACATTTTAAGGGAATTTGCTAATCCAAATGGATTTCTAATTGACAGTTTACAGGAAAGAGTTATTTTTCAGCTGGGAAGGCTTCCAGGTATCTATTGTCCCTGCCCACTGCAGGCCACTGCTAGCAGAACAATAAATTGTTAGAATCCCTTTATGGGCAAAATAGCATTATAATAAATTAAGCCACATTCATCTGAGTTATGGCAATAATGGTGATGAGAGGTTGAGCTGATTAGCTAAGATTAAGTTACATATTATGATAAAAATAGAGCATAAATAGATAAGGACAGTTTTGGATTTAGGATTAGAAATACTGAAAGAGTCTATTTAGTTGGATGTAGAAAAGAAGTGAACTGAGAAGGAAATGAACATATTAAACACTCTCAAATAAAACTAGATCTCTAGAAAGAATATAAGGGATTAAAAAAACTGAGTAAATAAAATTTATATCCAGATTCCTTGGCTGTATAAACTACTTAAAAATTGAAAACTAAGCTAACAAAAAGGACATTAAATAACTTGACTAATAACCATAGCACTGCTGCCTACACAATCCAAGAGGCAATTGTGTACATGAAAAGAATATCTTTCAGCAGAAGCTTCTAAAATCAAGCAAGCTACACATCCTTGACAGAGACTCAAAATGTAAGCTACATCTGCTAAACATGAAGTAAAAGAAGCATTTCTTTCTGTGCCTTCTGATTGGGATGAAAAACATAGGTAAAGCTTAAGAGAAAAATAAAATGGATTAAAAAGGAATTTTATTTCAGGCCAATAGGGAATGAAAAATGGGCACAATAGCACACAAAGTAAGAAAAGCTTATTTGGGGATGAGGGATAAGTCTGTATTCAGATTTGAGCAAAGGCATATACCCAGCAAGAGCTAAAGTATTTGACCTTTCTGAAAGTCAATCTCTTAATCTACAAAATGGGTTTAACAATACCAACATTTTTTTCCCCCAGGGTTGTCTTGTGAACTCTGTGAAATGTACAGAGTGTCTGGCTCAATAAAAATAAAAATAAATATTTGATCTTTAACTCCAAAGGGAATAAAAGATGAGTTACATAATACGAATACAATCAACTATAATTCACGTAATATGGATTCAGAGATTATAAGGAAAGAATACATTATTTATGCATATATATAAATTTACATATGTGTAAATGAGATTACAAATGTGGATATAAATATGTATTTGTTTATTGTCAGTGTGTGTGTGTGTGTGTTTGTGTGTGTGTGTGTGTGTGTATTTTTTTTTGAGATGGAGTCTTGCTCTGTTGCCCAGGCTGGAGTGTAGTGGCACAATCTCGGCTCACTGCAACCTCCACCTTCTGGGTTTAAGCGATTCTCCTGCCTCAGCCTCCCAAGTATCTGGGACTACAGGGCACACCATCATGTCGGCTAATTTCTGTATTTTTAGTAGAGATGGGGTTTCACCTTGTTGGCCAGGCTGGTTTGAAACTCCTGACCTCAAGTGATCCGCCCACCTTGGTCTCCCAAAGTGCTGGGATTGCATGCGTGAGCCACCATGCCTGGCCTCAGTTACTTACGTAAGAATTTTAGAGTCTGGGTGCAAATCCTGGCATCACCATACATAGTTGTATAATCTTAGAAGTCATATTTAACTCTCTTTAGCTCAGTTTCCTGAATTGTAAAATAAGGGTAATAGTAATCCCTAATCTCACATGGTTCTCATGGTACTTGTTCTTGCCAGGTTGCCTTTTAACTTTCAGTACCAGTGTTAGTGGCATGTATCTATCGTAAGTTCCAACTAACCCCAAGCTGTACTGAGAACACTGTATGTGTCTAGCAGCCTTAGGATGATGTGGTTTAAGGATCTAGAGAGACTTTAAAGTCCAATTCTATATTTGTTGTGCAAACAATTAAAGCTGCTTTCCTTCACAGCCCTGATTCTACACATGGTCTACGATTTCTTGGCTGTGTGGACTTTCTATATGGTCTTTTTTTCTATTTCATTGAGTCTGAAAAGATTGAGTTTATCTTTTCAGATTCAATGTTCTAATTTGTTTGCTACTACCATTTTAAAACCAATTGTTTAAATAACAGGGATAAAACATGCATTCTATAAAACATTTGTACTATACCTGAGTGTATCCATCCCTAGAGGTAACCATTCTTATATACTTTACATGTTTAAATCCCAGACTTCTCTATATAAACAATAGACAGACAGATCACTACCTAGGCAGGGATAATGCACAGCAGACACTTAATAAACATTTGTTGAGTGCATGCATTAATATGCAAACTGTATCAGAGACTGCTAGTTGCCCACAAGTATCCATTCTTCCCATTCTACTCTTCTTTTATAGAACCCCTGATTTTAGCTAGGTGTTTTTATTATTATGTTTTAATTAGTACATCTATATCTCCTTCATTAGAATGTGAACTACTCAAGAAGAAAAACCGTTTAATCCAATCTCATTTTCATAATTCCAAGGACAACATCTAACACCAACTGGGCATAAAGGAAATGTTGAATGGATGATACCACTTATTGATCCACCTGTTTTTCTGAATTGTTTACTCAGTGTAATTTGGGAAAGAGACCAACTCAATTCTCAATGGCCCCTACCTTATTCACCCCAGTTAACTTGCCTTTTCTCAGCTGTGTACCATGCAATGGCTCATAAGCAAACAATGGCTATGAGCAAACTGATGAGGCTATTTCTGTTCTCTAAATTAATTTTCTGTAAGTAATTTGTATATTTTCTGCAGTGTTTTACTGACTCTTCTTAAACGCTGATTTTGTAAAACTGTAATCCTTTTTTCTAACCGGTATGCAGTAGTTAGACTTCCTGTGGCGGTAATTTGGCAGTTTTGCCACTTGGGAATAAGTGGGGATGACTTCATTTCCCAGCTTCCCCTGCAGCAACTGGATGTGAGCAGAATTCACGTGTGCATCTTCCGGATGACCCCCTCCCTACTGCCACCACCAACCCTTTTACCCATCCTGCTGGCTGAAATGCAGATATAATGGTGGTGAGGCATCTTGGATGAAGAAAATTCCCAGGAGATGTCAGAGCAGCAGCATAGAAGGAGCCTGGCTCCCTGTTATGGTGGACTGCTTGTGTCCACATGGATACAGAGAGAGAAATAAATTTCTCTTAATGCCTTGCCTAATACAAAAGCAGATTATTTCATCTCATAGTCTTCTCATTTCTCAGGCTGAAAACCAAGTACCACTTGAAGTAATCCATACTGATTCTGCTGCCTCCCCAAAGTCAACCCCAACAAACTGGAGACAAGGCATTCCAATGTGTATATGTCTACAGTGTACACCATAGGATGTGTTCACACATTTTTCTTCTCTCTAATGAGCAGAGATTATATCAGCTTACTTTCCTTTGCCCAATACTGTCATAACAGGAAAATTCCACCTGTCAAGCATTTAGGTTTGGGGAGAATTCTATGCTATCCATGGCATGAGTTTAAAAAACAGGCTTTATTAGGAAATTTATACATGCCAAGGGTCCCTTGATCCCTTCATCATCCCACAGAGAAGCATGCCGGGGCAGGGTGCTGCTATTGCTGCAGTTTGAGTCTGAGTTTCAGTGAAGAAATCCTGCTCTTTTGTGTGTCCCCTTTTTATAGGTAAAGCAGGGGAAGCAGTTGTCAGTGCTTGGTACCTGAGAGCCTCAATATAGGGTGCCAGCTGTTTATATGAATTGTCAGAGAAAGACAAGCCCCTGGCTACTTTAGTCTACCTGTCAAGGGGAGGAGGTCACAGGTCCTGTAGGAAACTGGGCATAGGTATAACCTCACACACTGGGTGAAGGAGGCAACCCATTCTCCCCTACCTTGTTCCACTGGTTTAATCCCAGAGGCAACAGGGTCAATCCAGGTTTGACACTGTGCAGCTTTAAGGACAGAGAGCTGCATTAGAATAACAACTTTGAATAAATCTGTTACATTAGAAGAGTGCCAAAGTCTCTACAGATCACAAAGAGAATTCCATCACACAGATTTAAATGATACATTCTAACAGCAATAGAGTTTCATAAAATAAGCAAAAGACCTGTGAAATAGGGGTTAAGTCACCAAATGACAGATATCAAAGAGAATTTAAAATAAATTATTTACATGTGATCATTAAAACAGCATAGGCAATGAACAGTAATTCATCTCCTAAAGTAATAGGAAGATTGATTTAAACCAATAAAGACTAAAATATTCTAAGGTTGCTATAACTTTATTCTTTTTCATGTTCATATATTTATTATAGTAGCCTGCTTTGGGAGGATAACATTCATTTAAAAAAATTTTTTTAAGTTAAAATAAAAGTAGTGCCCAAGTGAGAAATTGAGAAAGAATTGTAAATGCAGCTTGTGGAACTCTGCAGGGTTCTTATTTTAGACCCTAAGGTAAAAACATTAGAGTGAAAGCCCCCCAAAGTACTTTACATTCCATCATTGAACATTGTATCTCCATCAACTCTAAATGTAATGAAAAGGAAAAGGAGAACAGAAGAATAAAATACTAGGAAAACTAAGACAGATAGAGGAGTTCGGTGAGTAGAGAAGCTAAGAGGGATGTGGCTCTTAACGGATGCTCAAAGTACAGGCAGAAAAGGGGTAACCAGCTATTCTCTCTTCTCATATTCTGCATTCTGTACCCATTCAAACCCAAAACCTCTTGCACACACTTCAGAAATTAAAGGTAAAAACATTCAGGATTGTTTCTGCCAAAAGGGTAAGGTGGAGTCCAGGGCATGATGACTGAATGCTTAGTTTATTTCATTTCTAACCTGGTTCAAAAGCCACCTCCTCCATGAAGGCTTCTCTTTCTGCTGGTGTGAACACCTCAAGGGCAGGAGTTAGGTCTTCTTGATATTCATGACTGGCTCTTAGGCAGATGCTCCATAAATGAGCATTGAATTAAATAAGAATATAGATTTAGGGTGGTGCTTTCATTAACCTCAATGAGAAACATTTCATGGTTTGTTTAGCTAAAATAAATAGATTTAGGTTTGTGTCAAATTTATCTCACTTATAAACTTGGCAAATCTGCTTTTAAGTTTCACATATAATCTGAAAGTGCTGACAACATGTGTCACAAGCTAATGTCTACATTATGATCCAATGGTGGGAAGTGAAATCTAAAGTGACTTACATCACCTTGCTGCAATTTCAAATAAAAACAAAGCACAAATCCATAATGAGTCACTGTCAATAAGGTAAGCATGCCACAAATCCAAGGGGCCAATGTAACAGGAATGGAGAGAGAGAATACTAGATTATCATTCTCACTGGCAGGACCTCAACTGTTCCACAAATCATTCATGAAAATGCTTCTTGTAGAGAGAAAAGATTTGTCCATATTATAAAAGGATATATTTATAACAACAGTCATAACAAAGTATAATGTAACAGTTTATTATTGTTATAAGCTTCCATTTAAGACACAGTGGAGGCTCTGGTTAGGATCATAGCTTGGAATGAATGAAGTGCACTGGTTGGGGTGTCAAGCATTTTTATCAAATACCTACATAGTCCTCCAGCTGTGAGTTTCATTAACCTTCTGTTTTCAAAGATACTAAATTCACATGTATATTTAAAGTGTTTTCTAGTTTGAAGCATAAAATAACATTCAGTTTTATAGTAAATTAAACCAAGTGCATTCTGATACAAAACTGAATAGAGTACTCCTCAAAATATCGTATTTTCCAAGGACAGTCATACATTTTGTTTATTTGCAGTCTTAAATACCTAGAGAACAAGGACTTGTTCTCACTATTATATCCAACTTAGAGCCTTATACATATAGGGAATTGATATATGTGATTTGATGGCATAATACAGAGGCCCCTTAGTTGCTGGTCAGTATGAACTGAATTATTTAGCTACAGTACCATGGGCCAGAGACATTGCTTACCTATACCTATTTAAATAAAAGCCATTTCTGTGAAGCTGTTAGTAATCACCTGGTTAATTAAACACTGGATACCTTTGTGCTTCACTGTCTAGGGAAACTGTAGGGAAATATATAAAGCATTAATGTGACCCTTGACTTCAAGATTATAATCTTACTAAAAAAAATAAGGCTTGAGTTTTTAAAAATTACATTACCAAAATATAATGCCTCAAATAATAGAAATATAACATCTATTTCAAAAATAAATTTTAGCCAAGGAAATAAGACAACAATGGAGAACTATAGCTCAAACGCTAGCGGAAACTTCTCAGTAGAGCATTTAAGATCTTCTATAATCCAGCCCTGAACTAACTTTGTAGTGGTATTTCTCTTTGACTCCCCAGCCCCTACCCACCAATGCTGTGTATTCTAGCCAAAATAGAACATTCCTCCCTTCCCAAACTCTTTCATGCTCTTATATCCTAGGTATATGGCTATCCAACCCCATTTCTCAATGTAAAATAATCTCACTAGAGCAAAATTACTAGTATTTACTAATATCTGTGTTCTCTTCTATTTGGGCATATGGCTAAAATATATTTTCCAACCTCTCTTGTACTTAGATGTGGCTACGTATATGAATCACAGAAAATAAAATGTGAATGGAAGGAATGGGGCCACTTTTTGACTTTCATCTGTAGACCACTTATTCTAAGGATCTGGGACATGGTAAAGCAACAGTAGGAAGAATCCAAGGTCCCCAAATCATTCTGTGGCACGCAGTCACCTTCCACCACTGCTGACCTGCTTTGAGCTGTTGACCTGTGACCTAAGTGAAAAATAAATCACCTATGATGTTATGCCACTGAGATTTGGGAGTTTCTCTGTTGTAGCAGCTAGCATTATTTACCTTAACCAATATCTTCATTTATCTTTTCATCATACATCAAGGTTTCCTCCACTCAAAGTCTTTCCCTCTGCCTTAGGCAGAACTAATCACCCTCTTCATTTTGTTCCCAGAGCATTTATTATGTATATTTATTATTTATTGCTGTCTGAATCAGCTTGTGAGATCCTTGAAAGCAGATACTATTTTATTTAACTTTGAATTCTTAACACCTATCCCATAGCAGACACTCAATGAGTGTTTACTGAAAGTGGTTAAATGATTGATAGTATCTGATAAAGCTGCATTAATCTAATAGAAAGCTTATATATGAGTTTGATTTAGAACACAACAGAAAAAAAAAAGATTTTTCATGGTTGGTGAGAAAATGTTACTGTTGGATCCAGCAATGTATTCAATTCACACTTGAATGTCATGCTTAAACAGCATTTCCTTGGATAAACATGGTTCATTTTTTCCCTCTCCTTTTAACACTTAGCAGTGTGAATCATCAAATCCGGCCACAATAAATGCATCTCCTCTTAGTTGCCCCTTAGGGGTTAAGTGACAACCTGCTGGTAAATAATTATGATCTGTTGTGATTTTCCAGAGTAGTTTTATTTTTCCTTTTGACAAAGGAATACAGATGATGGATGTATACATCTGGTATTCATTCAATAATAATCTAGCCACAAGTAATTGAAAAAAGGTCTGCTGAACAAATGTTAAAACTGGAAATCTGCAAAGGTTTATAGTCTATGTTATCAAAAATTGAAACAAAACCCATACATTTCCAAGGTGTTTGTAAGTCTTATGTGCCCACTTCCCTCCAAAAGCTGCATCACACACCGCAGCGTTTCTTGGGGATTATAGGTGGAATGAAGCAAGCACACGTGTACATCCACACACATGCACACACAGGATACAATTAGATTAAGTTGCGGGTTTAAATAACGAGAGAGACAACATATTCTATCTCCTGCAGCTTCTATGAGCCATTGTGACTCCTAGCAAGGGCAGAGAGCCGTCACTACACTGTCTGCTCAAGGTAGGGTCTCACAGGATCTAAAAGCACAATTTTTTCTAAACCACTGCCCTTTAACACTCAGAGCTGATACCATTATTCCAGAAGTAAGACTAACATGGAGTTCTCTTGATTCTCAAGCCAAAATCAGCCTGAGGAAGTCCCCATTTTCATGTAGGAGAAATGAAAACGGGAGGATAGAAAGTAATAAGAGGGTAGAAAGCCCAGATGCCTCTAAAAATAACTGCATGCCAGCATTTTGGGAAGCCCATTTCCCTGAGTCTGCCTGCTTCATTCTGATACCCTTTCATCTAGTTGGCTATCATGAAATTGATCCGAAGGCAATGATCAAAAATCCATTTCACTACACACAAAACTATGCCACCCTTTAGGAAGAAGCAAACAAGTATGATTTTCACATTTTCTAAAATGCCATTATATCTTTTTGCTAGGGAATACTGATGGATATAACTTCCCAAACATAATGATTATTCTAGTAAAACAAAAGAAAGTGGGCCAAAATAAAACATCAGGAAACCTGTGATCTTTATCAGAAAATTTTCCTATTAAAAAAATTCCAGAGTAGGAATTGAGAACACATTTTGACAGTGGTGCCTGCTAATATTTAAAACATTAAAAAGGCAATGAAAAAACAAGCCTTTAATTTTTTTTAGAAATGTGAAATCTCTTAAAGCTGCTCTCTTTCATTGCATTATGTGGTAAATAACTAACTAGGACTCACTTTATTTTTCCTTCCAAAGGCAAAGAGAGCAAAGAATGTGGGAAACTATTTTACATTCATGCTCTACATCCAGCCAGGTGGTCACCACACAGTGGTTTCTAATATGAGGCATCCTAACATCAAAGCCTTTTACATTATTAAAAAATAACAAAGAAAGGTATAGTAGCAATGAATTCATTAGCACAAAAAAGGATCGCAGTGTGTATCAGACAAAAGTCTTATGCACATCTTCATACTCCCTTGGCTATGCTTCCTCCCACCTGGGGAGCTAAGTTTCCACCACCAGCATCACCTGCTCTGGGAGTGTTGAATGTTCTCTTGAGGCTGTGGCTGGGCAGTGGGACCTCTCAGTTACCCAGCTGAAGTTTCTGGATTCTCTGGCCACTCACAGATGTGGGAGCTGGCAGTCCACACTACAGCTGGAGAGGCCAATGCAACCTGGAAATGTCAGGGAATTCACTCCCCAAGGGGTGAACTCTGCCCTATGAGAATGGGGAGAGAGCAGGGCAGATAAATGCCCTCACCTCTCTTTTTCACTGTTGTGAAGTGTGGTTCTTTTCTCCAGCCTATCCAGTAGAGTTCCATGTGGCAAGTGGGTGCAGCTGCATGGCCAATGGCTGTGTCCCTTGTTGGTCTTGAGAAGCAGTAACCAGCCCTGGAACCACTGCTTCCTGTTGCTTTACTTCCTCCCTTGCCTCCTTCCCCCATCCTTTTAAAAATTATGGTAAAAAGCACATAAATGTTACCATCTCAACCTTATTTAAGTGTACAGACCAGCAGTGTTAAGTATATTTACATTGTTGGGCAACAGATCTCTAGAACTCTTTCATCTTGCAAAACTGAAATCTCATGCCCACTGAGCACCAAATCCCCATTTCCCCTCCCCCAGACCCTGGCAGCCACCAGTCTACTTTCTGCTTGTATGAATTTCACTACTTTAGACACCTAACATGAGTGCAATCATATCATATTTGTCTTTTGGTGACTCTCTTCCCTTTTCCTTCATCTCACTGGCCTGAATTTGTATATCCCCAATGAAGCATTGGTATTTCGATCTTTGCTTCAGGGTAGTCTTTAGAAAATTCTGGCTGGGACACCATGTTCTGTATAACTGAGCATTAACTCATTGGCGCAGTGAACCTGTCTCATGAAAATAGATCCTTGACTTGGATATTAAAACTAGTCTAAAACTTGTATCATGTGATAATGTTTCATTTTATAAGAACTCTTTTTCTGATGAACACCTGGTTCTCATTTCATAGAGCCTCAATAATGGTGGGAATTAAGGTGGTAGGAGTGATAATGAAGGTGGTGGTGGCAGTGGGTGGTAGAAGAGGCAGTTAACTAGCATTAAGCTCTTTGAGCCAGGCACCATGCATCATCTCATTTAATCCTGCCTGCAATGAGGTAAATTTCCTTATTGCCATATGATTCATATCATCATTACCAGATGACAACTGAGAATGTCAAGGTTAATCAAGAACTTGTCTGAGACCACAGAGTCAATGAATGGCAAAACTGGGGTTTGAATCTAAGCCCTTCTGCCCTCAGAGACTGCCATTAACCATGTGACGCTACAGATAACTGCCGCTATCTCAGTCAAATCCATCTAAACCCTATGTGCCAGAAACTTCTTTAATTTTTAAATTTTTGTGAGTACAGAGTAGGTGTATATATTTATGGGATACATGGAATATTTTGATAAAGGCATATAGGGACATCATTATCACATGAGGGTAAATGAGGTATCCATTACTTCAAGCATTTATCATTTCTTTATGTTACAAATGATCTAATTATTCTTTTATTTTTAAATGTACAATACATTATTGTTGACGGTTGTCACCCTGTTGTGCTATCAAATACTAGATCTTATTCATGTATTTAACTATATTTTTGTGCCCATTAGCCATCCCTCCTCTCTTCCCTCCCACACTGCCTTTCCCAGCCTCTGGTAACCACCTCACATGAGTTGGATTGTTTTCATTTTTAGCACCCACAAATAAGTGAGAATATGTGAAGTTTGTCTTTCTGTGTCTGGCTTATTTCACTTAACATAATGACCTTCAGTTCCATCCATGTTATTGCAAATAATAAGATCTCATTTTTTTTGGCTGTATAAGTCAATTCTGTGTAAGTACCACATTTCCCTTCTCCATTCTTCTGCTGATGAACAAAGGTTCATCAGCAACAAAGGTTGCTTCCAAATCCTGGCTACTGTGAATAGTGCCTCAACACATATAGGAGTATTGCAGATACTTCCTCGATATACTAATTTCCTTTCTTTTGGGAATATACCTAGCAGTTGGATTGCTGGACCATATGGTAGCTCCATTTTTAGTTTTTTAAGGGACCTCCAAATTGTTCTCCATAGTGGTTGTACTAATTCATATTCCCACAACAGTGTACGAAGGTTCCCTTTTCTCTACATCCTCATCAACACTTGTTATTGCCTGTCTTTTGGATAAAAGCCATTTTAACTGGGGTAAGACGATATCTCACTGTAGTTTTGATTTGCATCTCTCTGATGATCAATGATGTTCAGCACCTTTCAGGAACTTTTCTCATTCTTTACATTCATCTTTTTGGTTGTTGGTAAATCCCCAACACAATTCTATGAAATGAAAAGCCTCATTGATGCATAAAAAATCTTATTATTTTTACCCAAATAAATCTAGGAAGAAAATAAAGCTCCCATATATTTTACTATAAAAATAAAACAGAAAAAATTACAAAATCTGTGAAAAACATATATTTACACAATGTAGCTGGTTTAGAAATATTTTTAAAAAGCAAGATGTATTAGTTTGTTTTCATGCTGGTGATAAAGACATACCTGAAACTGGGAACAAAAAGAGATTTAATTGGACTTACAGTTCCACATGGCTGGGGAGGCCTCAGAATTATGGTGGGAGGCAAAAGGCATTTCTTACATGGCAGCAGCAAGAGAAAAATGAGGAACAAGCAAAAGCAGAAGCTCCTGATAAACCCATCAGATCTTGTGAGACTTATTCACTATCACAAGAATAGCATGGGAAAGACTGGCCCCCATGATTCAATTACCCCCACCCCCGGTTCCTCCTACAACACATGGGAATTCTGGGAGACACAATTCAAGTTGACATTTGGGTGGGGACACAGCCAAATCATATCATTCTGCCCCTAGCCCCTCCAAATCTCATGTCCTCACATTTCAAAACCAATCATGCTTTCCCAACCGTCCTCCAAAGTCTTAACTCATCTCAGCATTAACCCAAAAGTCCACAGTCCAAAGTCTCATCTGAGACAAGGCAAGTCCCTTCTGCCTATGAGCCTGCAAAATCAAAAGCAAGCTAGTTATTTCCAAGATACAATGGAGGTACAGGTACTGGGTAAACACAGCCATTCCAAATGGGAGAAATTGGCCCAAACAAAGGGGATACAGGGCCCATGCAAGTCCGAAATCCAGCAGGGCAGTCAAATTTTAAAGTTACAAAATGATCGCCTTTGACTCCAGGTCTCACATCCAGGTCATGCTAATGCAAGAGGCAGGTTCCCATGGTCTTGGGCAGCTCTGCTCCTGTGGCTTTTCAGATACAGCCTCCCTCCTGGCTGCTTTCATGGGCTGGCATTGAGTGTCTGCAGCTTTTCCAGGCACATGGTTCAAGCTGTCAGTGAATCTACCGTTCTGGGGTCTGGAGGACGGTGTCCCTCTTCTCACAGCTCTGCCCCCAGTAGGGACTCTGTATGGGTGCTCCCACCCCAGATTTGCATTCTGCACTGCCCTAGTAGAAGTTCTCCATGAAGGCCCCGCCCCTGCAGCAAACTTTTGCCTGGGCATCCAGAAGTTTCTATACATCTTCTGAAATCTAGGCGGAGGTTCCCAAAACTCAATTTTTGACTTCTGTGCACCCACAGGCTCAACACCATGTGGAAGCTGCCAAGGCTTGGGACTTCCATCCTCTGAAGCCACAGCATGAGTTCTACATTGGCCCATTTCAGCCATGGCTGGAGCCACAGGGCACCCAGTCCCTAGGCTGCACACAGCATGGCAACCCTGGACCCAGCCCTCAAAACCACTTTTTCCTCCTGGGCCTCTGGGCCTGTGATGGGAGGAGGTGCCATGAAGGTCTCTGACATGGCCTGGAGACATCTTCCCCATGGTCTTGGGGATTAACATTAGGCTCCTTGCTACTTATGCAAATTTCTGCATCCAGCTTGAATTTCTCCTCAAAAAAATCAGTTTCTCTTTTCTACTGCATCACCAGGCTGCAAATTTTCTGAACTATTATGCTCTGCTTCCCTTTAAAATGAAATGCTTTTAACAGCACCCAAGTCACCTTTTGAATGCTTTGCTGCTTAGAAGTTTCTTCTGCCAGATACCCTAAATCATCTCTCTCAAGTTCAAAGTTCCACAAATCTCTAGGGTAGGGGCAAAATGCCGCTAGTCTCTTTGCTAAAACATAACAATAATCACCTTTGCTCCAGTTCCCAACAACTTCCTCATCTCCACCTGAAACCACCTCAGCTTGGACCTTATTGTTCATAATACGATCAACATTTTTTTTTTTTTGAGATGGAGTCTTGCTCTGTCGCCCAGGCTGGAGTGCAGTGGTGCAATCTCGGCTCACTGCAAGCTCCGCCTTCCAGGTTCACGCCATTCTCCTGCCTCAGCCTCCAGAGTAGCTGGGACTAAAGGCACCCACCACCATGCCTGGCTAAGTTTTTGTGTTTTTAGTAGAGATGGGGTTTCACTGTGTTAGCCAGGATGGTCTCGATCTCCTGACCTTGTGATCCATGTGCCTTAGCCTCCCAAAGTGCTGGGATTACAGGTGTGAGCCACCTTGCCCAGCACACTATCAGCATTTTTATTAAAGCCATTCAACAAGTCTCTAGGAGGTTCAAAACTTTCCCATATTTTCCTGTCTTCTTCTGAGCCCTCCAAACTGTTCCAACCTCTGCCTGTTACCCAGTTCCAAAGTCGCTTCCATATTTTCAGGTACCTTTTCAGCAACCCCCTACTCCTGGTACTAATTTACTGTATTAGTTCGTTTTCATGCTGCAGATAAAAACAAATCCCAAACAGGGGAAAATAAAAAGAGGTTTAATTGGATTTACAGTTCCACATGGCTGGGGAGGCCTCAGAATCATGGTGGGAAGTAAAAAGCACTTCTTATGTGGCGGTGGCAAGAGAAAAATGAAAAAGCAAAAGCAGAATTCCTTGATAAACCCATCAGATCTCGTGAGACTTATTCACTGTCATGAGAACAGCACAAGAAATACCAGCCCCCATGATTCAGTTACCTTCCTGTGGGTTCCTCCCATAAAGTGTGGGAATTCTGGGAGATACAATTCAAGCTGAGATTTGGGTGGGGACACAGCCAAACCCTATCACAAGAAATACTTCTGCAAACAGAAGAGTATTATGAATTTAACTGGAGATAAAAATGACTGCACAATGAAGATTACAGAATATGAATATTCCACACATCTCAATTTGATCTGGAACTTTTCTCGGATCAAACTTCAAATTCTTTTAGTTAGTATCTTTTTTTTTTTTTTTAATTCCCCAAAAGTAGCCTGGGTCACTTTTGTCTGTTAAAATGACCCAGTGTGTCAGATAGGTAGTGGAATGCAGTGAAAGCTTTGAGCTCTATGGAACCTCCAACTTACCACACGGTGTAAGACAGCATAGCATGTCACCACAATTTCTTCAAATTTACTAGTCCATGCCCCTCAACTGACTTCGCAAAATGGTCTCTGCTTTCTTGCCTTTGTACATCATGAGCACAATCAGACATTTACTTCTATCCCATTCTTTCCTTTTCAGCTCTCCCTACCCCTTCCTGCTTGACCCCACTGTAACAGATCCTTCACTAAATCTTGCCTTTCCTCTATCCCAAGCATCACTACAGACAAATCTTTCTTAAGTACAAGTCTTTTCTCCACTCAAAAATTTCCACGGATTCTCCCTTGTGTCTTCCAAATTAAGTACATGCATCTTTGTCTGTCATCCAAGCCCACACATCTGCCATGTCCTCCAGCCAGAGCTGAGTGCAAGTCTTCCATGATGCTTTTTGCTCCAGCTTATTTCTGCATATTTGCTTATTGTTTCCTTACCTAAAAGGAAGCCCGTACTGCCTCAACCCCAGACTTACCAACCCTTCAGAGACCTTCTCTAATGTTCCAGATCCCACAAAGTCTCATTTCCTTCCTCCATTAAATGTAATTTCTTCTTTTCCTTGTTCCCCATCACATTGGAATTGTGACTCTCCTATGGCACCCAGTTAACTCTGCCATGCATTATCTCCCTACTCAACTGAAAGCTTCTCAAGGACAGGTATTTCATATCGACCTGTGCCTTTCCTTTGGAGTCTAGCCCACAGCAGGGCTCATTAAATATACTTTTAAAGGAAGTAGAAGCTTCAACACAGCAGTCTCGAGGACTTATGGTGTTAATAAGCTGGGTTCTGAAGAAATCCTAGAGCTAGAAGAATCAAACCCCAGCTTCCTCAAGTCTCTGTGTTTCATTAAGCAACTAAACAAGAGAGAAGCAACAAATGTGGTGCAGCAAGGAAAAGCATGGATTCTGTAGCCATGTGGCCTGGGGTGAGTCCTGGCTCTACCCCATACCAGATCTGATGTGAACTTGGGCAGGTTACTTATTTCTCTCTGCCTCGGTTTCCTCACCTGTAAAATGAGGATAGTTACATTTCCTATCCCTCAGAGTTATTAAGAAAAATAAATCAGTTAATATTTGTATAGCACTTAACTCAGAGCCTGGCACATAATAAATTAAAATAATAGGAAAATTAGGTCTCCATGGTTTTGCTCTTCCCATGATTATGACATTCAATTTTGAGATACAGGCATTTTGAACTTGGAGACACTTTCTGGTGATTTATACTTGCTCAGTATGAACTTTCCTCAATAGTAAGTGTCAAGGCATAACTGTCAACAAGGAGATTCTAGACTGAAGGCAATTTACCTGGCCCCAAGGAAGACTCCTACTCCACAACTGCATCAACAGTTTCATTTGCCCCTGGTCAGAGGAGGCTGGGAGGACCCCAGTCCCTGATCAGAGGAGCCTACAATGAAAAACAAGGGGATGGAGCTTCTTAGTCTTAGTCTTCTTGTTAGTCTTCCTTTCCCTCTCTCATTTTCCTGTTACTTGTTAATACTTTTCCTATTTTCTCCTTATTGTTAATTTCAATAATATATATTGTACAACTTCATATATGCTGTATGATTTAATATATGCTGTACAACTTAAAATTTGTGGCTAAACATCTGCTTAAATCCTTCGGTGCATAGATGCAAAAGTTGGTTCAATTCAATTCTACAAACACCACTAACACCATTCTGTACAAGCCACTGTGCTTATGCTGGGAAATCAAAAAGAAATGAGCCAAAGTCCCTGCCCTCCAGGAAACTCATATTTATTTAAAGGAGACAGACATGAACACACACAACTGCAAGGTAATGTATTAAATGCCTTAATCAGAGCATATACAATGTGCAGTGGTTACGCAGATTGATTCTGCCCTGGGGATTGGCTTTATTAAAACATCTAACAAATTAATAACAATACTGGTTGATTTCATTTCATCATTCCCTGTGCTTAATGTGTTTTGTATATGAGGCTGTTTGCAGGGGCTATTGAGCTGAAGTACAGAGCAGTCACTGATCATCATAGTCTTGATATTCTGTTTACAGAAGCCATGCCCACATAGTTTGTTCTGTTACTGAAAATGCAAATAAAAGTGATACAATTATAAATTGCATCACTTTTATAAAGAATTATAATTTTTATAAAAAATTTATAATTTAAAATTGGATTATTAGATCTCTACTGCTAAGCTAATCCTTGCTGTCCTTAAAGCAAGGACCTGGTGCATTTGTTTTCCTTTGAACTTCCACTATCAGATTTAGATTCTGACCCTCTAAACTACAAAGGCCACTGGCTGCAACTACAGCTAGAAATCAGACACCCTTGCAATCCATTCTTTCTTCCAAGCTTCCCTCAAAATCAGCTAGTCATTTGCCGGTTTGAATTGATGTTCCATCTAGCCTACTCCTGTACAAGTTATCTAGTCTTAAGAAACAAGCTCCACCTCAGACATGTTTTCCATGTAAAATTACAAACAACTACTGGTCTGACCACAGTCAATGATAATTCCCCAGGACTCAGCTTGACAGGGACAAAGAATGAAGGGAAAGAAAACTAGATGCTTGCCAGCATGACTGTTAAATGTCAGCTATTTTGGAGTTTATCCCCACATGAGATATTTCTTTTGTACTATGAGGACGATCACTGAAAAAAACATGACAACATAATAAAGCCACGGAAGACAACCCCATCATTACAGCTGCAGGAAATAAAACATAGATTAATGTCACCAAAGCACATGTCAGGAGGGATAATGATGATGTATACAAATGAATCTTCTCATCCTGGACAAAGAACTTAAGTACCACCTAAAACCGGATAATAATTATATACAAATCACCAACGACAATGCTATCTGCTAAGCATGTATTATACTCACACATTTTCAAAGAGTTTGTTTTATATTTTTCTCTCAAAATTCTCCTCAAGTCTTCCCACTTGTATTCAAGTGACACAAATTACAAAGTGGTGCAGCAAGCACTGACATTGCCTAACAAGGCAAATGCAGCCTGCCATGGACAGCTATGGGACATTGTGTCCATACTCTAAGTGCCAAGAGCGAGCTGTGAACAAGAAAGCTGTGCAGCTGTGAACAAGAGCAGCAAAAGTGATGTGGACCATGCAGAGGGGCCATTCGGCTGTCCAAATCAAAACTAGATATAAACAATCATTTGGAAAAATAGGTTCCATTTGTGTTTCTGGTCACAGAAAACTGCCCACAGAGTGAAAAATAATGAGAAAGAATCTGAGGCCAATAGCTGATCAATATAAGGAATGTAAACTCCAGTTTGAATACCAAAGATAGAGGGAACTAGAATTATTTTACCTTGGCTCTAGGCTACAGCCATCTATTAATTAATAGTCTTAATGTGGTTTAGCTACTGGATCACCACGTTCATATCAGCCAAGTGCAACCTCAAGGCAACTGAACTGCTAGAAAACTGCTTTTTCATTTATGATGCTTTCCATAAGAGAAAGCATTACTGAGGAAAAGTTATAAGACCTTTGACCAAAATTTACACTCAACTTTTCAGGAATGTGCTTTACTTCATAGTAAGATGTTCACCAATAGTTGACAGCGAATGAATGGGTTACAATTACTGAAACCCCATCTATGATTTGTAAATCATGGATACATTCTAGAAGCCTTTATATTTATTAAGACCTATTAAAATTCAGTTATTTGTAAGGACAAGGGGTGGAAAGGGAGTTTGTGTTTTCTCTCCCTTTTTCTTATATTTTTTTCCTGTTGGGATAAAGTGTAACCAGCCATAAAGAATGTCACTTGCATTTGAGCAAAGCCCCCTATCTCTTGTCTGTTTTGCAAAGCCACTGCTGTGTTCTCCTACAGATAAGGAGGGCAGCTTAAGTAGTCTGTAAAACATAACAATAACAACAATATTACTAATCACAGCTAATTCTTATTTTGTGCTTCCTATGTTTCAGACACTGTTCTAAGTGCTTTATGTGAATTAGCTCATCGAATCCTTACAAAACTTTATGAAGTAGGCTCTATTATTATCCTTATTGGATAGATAAGAAAGTTTAGGTATATATATTTTTTCTCATAAGTTTATTTACTTGCAGCTTCAACAGAGTGCAGAACTGAAAGGAGGTAGATTTCCTTATCTCACTAAATATGTACCCTTCATTGAAATCACATTTGGTCTTCCTCAATGATGAGACAGGCCCTTAGCCATAGCCTGTTCATCTGCCTGGTGATGATATTTCCTAGATTCTGAAACTGTTAAAGTTGAAGATGACCTCGGAGTCATTTAGGGCAATGCTGCACCCACTGCAGGAAGCATATTTTTTGAATGGGTTTCTAGCCTTCATCTGAACACCTCTAGCCTCTCTTGTGGATGGAGAGCTCTGGATGTCAAAGCTCTCATCTTCCTTCACACTCATGACAATCTTTGAAATGACTCCTCTTTAGAAGAAAAGATCTTCTTCCTTTGCAGTGTTGCTCTATGCAAGTGAAACAGGAAATGTCATAGTTTTTTTTAATTAGATCTTACTTAAAATCAAGAGTGTGATATTGTGGACTTCCACATAAGGGAATGAAGGGGGACTAATTCTCATCTGTGGGTTGGGATATCTAATCCTCATTCCTAGTGGTCACCCTCTCCTTGCTTCACACTCCATGGTAGCTTCACATGGCTTCTCCACTGTGGAACATGCTGACTTTTTTCTCACATTGCCTTAGGGAAAACCACTAGAAACAAATAATTTGTAGAATTGATGTTGAGCAGGAAGCTCTTGAGAAGGAAAGCTGAAGGAGTATTTTTCTTTTATAAATGGTGTGAAAACTCACCATCCTTGCTCTATTTCAGTGAAAGAAATATACACTGGATTTGGAGGAAGAGGCAGAAATAGAAAAGATGGGGAGATAGGAAGAAGATGGGAGGAGAATGAACCAGGAGGAAATGACTGCAGACATAGGATGTCCTTAGTTAAATAGTGTGTGGGCACAGCTGATCTTCAGAACTTGCAGACCACTCAAGACTGTTCTGGTACCACCATCTAACTTTCTACACCCATGATCCATCCTCCTCCAGGACTCACTACACTGTGGCTCTTGTTTTTTTCCTTTCACTATGAAAATATGCTCAGAGGAAACACATAAAGCTCATCCACACTGTGATATAAGTGACTGGCTGACAACTCGAAACACTAGCCCCATGAAAAGTATATTTTCAACAAGAATTGAAATATCAAATCAAAGGGCTGAAGCTCCAGGTCTTGAATTTCATATATCGACCAGGAATGGTAGAGATATCTGGGGAGTCAGAAGTCCTTTCCAGGACTGGCCTCCATTCTAGGGGCTCCCCTGGCCTTGCTATAAAAGCACACCCAGGTCTTCCAGATCTGTGCATGTGGCCACTCTTCTAGAAGGTGGCTGGTATTCCAGGGACAGCTGGCACTCCCTTCCTTGCTCTTTGCCAGCACACGGCACACACACCTTCATTAAAGCATTTGTCACACTGTACTTTGAGGTCACATGACTAAGTCCCCCACCAGACTGTGAGCTCTTGGGGAGCAGACACTGGGCCTTGGTCATCTTTGTGTTCTCAGCACTTTGTATCAGGCCTACATGGTCACCCATTCCTTCCAAATGGCTGCCCTGTGAGGAACCAAACACACTCGGAAGAGCGCTGCATGGGTGGCCTTCCATGTAGGGAGATTCAGTAACAGTACAGGAGGTTCTCACGTTACGAGCAAAACCTTGACTTAAAGATCAACAGTCAGGGCCAAGACTGGCTAATTTTTTCATTAAATTATAAATTTGTTAGTGACATATTTGTGGATTTTATTTAGTGGAATTCCAACTTGCTCTTCCTAGTTCAGTGTTGACACAAATTCCCAGCAAGTGAAGTGTTGAGTAAAAGCTACTGAAGAATCCATTCATCATTAAGCAAACATTCCCTATGGATAAGAGAATGAACAAATGGATAAGGGATTCACTGCTACTTCCCCTTTTCCACTGGAATTTTCTACCCATTACAAATACATTAGGTTTGTCTTTAAGTAATAGGAGACTCAAAACTCTATACTACAACGTTTTAATGCATTTATATAAAATCTGAAAATTTTTTTTGTCATTTTCTGGATTAATTTCTTTAATTTTGCTACCAACCTAATCAGCTTTAAATATCAGAAAGCCATTGGATAGCTTTTGAATGTAAATGCTTTTATTTTATTTACTTTGGAAACTCAGTTTAAAATACTATTTTTTGCCACGAAGAAGCACCTTCAAATATCAGATTGTTTTTCAATAAAGGTACTTTAACAAGATGTCTCCTCTGAGGGATGAAGAGTGAGGAGGAGGGGAGGAGGGGAGAAAGGAAGCAGTTCTCAAAAGAAGCATCTAAGGACAAGAGGCTTAGGAAAAAACAAAGCCACAAAGAAAACCACTTTTATTACCAATACCCTCTTTGGTGAGATGTTTAAAGAGTTATTTCAACTGAAAGGTCTGAGACAGGATTAAAGGCTCTAGTGTTCTCTGATACATCTAACTAAACAATAAAAGCTGAAGAAGAAGGCTAGTCACATCATTTTGCCTTCTCAGCAAGTGGCTGTCTCTGTGTTAAAAAAAAAAAAGGCTTTAATCAGTATAACTGACTTTTGACGGTATTAATAGGCTACCAGGCTGATTTCTTGCCGTAGGCTGAAAAACTGCAACCAACACGAGAGAAAATTACATAACCACTGAAGCAGAAGACAAGCAAATAATTTACACGTGACTCAATTGAGATGTAGGACCCTGCCACGATGCTGGTGTGCCTCTCCTTAGCTTTGTCCACCATGGACATAACATACATGTTTTGGTGCCATAGTAAGGCGATATCTTATAACAAGATAATAGCCTCGAGTTCTTCCCCTTTTGAACAACATGAAGGTACAACAACTCATTTGTAAGGTGCCTTGTTAAAACAACCACAGTCCTCATAGGAAGAGGGGAGGGTTAAGAATCAACGCAATTCCTGTCAAATGTGTATATGTTGCAGGCTTATAAAAGGGAGAATCAATTCACTCCAGCAATGAGTAATAACATCTATGTCCTTGAAGAAGCACTTTGAGAAATGCTAGAGTCACAGAACTATACATCCAGTGACACTGATTAAATGCTCTATTTGGTCTACATTTTATTGAAGGTGGAGGCAGAGCAGCAGATTAATATTGTTTGCTTCTGCTTATAGGAGGAACATTGGGAAAGTGAGTAGGCATGTCTTCCACCAGCAAATACCATTTGAGAATTACTGGTACTTTCTGATGAACTTCACTGAAATTAATATTTTATATAATCTCAGTGTAGCAGGCAACCACTTTCCCAAGTTATATAATTGTGGATCACTGAAGTATCTGCCTACAAATGCATGCTCACATACAAACACATGCAGCTGGAGATGCTACAGATCTTGTTGTCCGGAACTTGCAACCTTGCAAATTGCTTCCGTGGCAATAAAGACTAGAATTGCCAATACAGATGACGCACCTCAGTGAATTGAGGAAGTTAACGTGTGAGAGTGAGTGTGACCCAGTGGGCTCACCAGCAGGCTGAAGGAGTGAAGGCAGGAACAATGTGTCCTTACTACAACCACCTTTCTGATTTTCCCAATGGCGTGGAGGAAATTATTTACCTTTTCCATGCACAGGTCATAGTGTAAGGATATACTATGTAAAATAAACATGCCAGCTAGACACTGGTTATACACAATAACATCTATCCTTTTGATATGGTGATATTTTATTAGTGGTGACTGAGGACAAAAGCAATGCTTAGTTTTTCACATAACAGAGTGGAAAAAACTCAGGTAACCTGACCCAGAGGACACTGCTGCACATTAGAGTAACTGAGAGACCTCTAAAACAATTCTTGTACTCAGCCCACACTCCAGATCAACTCTGTCAGAATCTCTGGGCATGTGACCCAGTGTTTAAACCTCCCCAGGTAATTCCAACATGCAGCCACTCTTGAGAACCAATGGTATGGGATTCTACAACAGCACTTCGCCTCCCTAATCCAGCAGGTCTTGTGCATGAGCTTGCATGAGAATCATCTGGAGCTCTGTTGAAGAGCAGCTGGTTGGGCCCCACCCCCAGAGTTTCTGACGCAGTAGGTTTGGATTGGTGTTTCTAACAAGTTCTCAGGTGATGCGGATGCTGTGGAGGGACCATATTTGAGGATCACTGCCTCCATCAAAGGTATTCACTGTATGAATCTTTCTCCAAATGGAAATTTTTTTTTTTTTACTTTAGCCTTTCTGAAAGTGTGTTTCTTGGACCACTGCCGTCAGCATCCCCTGGAGGAAATGGAGATACTGAGGCCCACTCAAGGTGAGGCCTCGTAAACTTCAGGTGCCACCCTCCCCACCCTGTGATTATGCTCCCTGAAGTTTGAGAACCACTGCTTTACCTCCTCTTTCTGCATGCTTATGAAACAGTTCTCCCCTAATAACCAAAATGACTCAAGCATGAAAAGGCCACCAGACCCCAACATGAGAAGTGAGAAACAGCGAATTCCCTGTGGTGAGGAATCTTCACTGCATTATTCTGTGGGCCAGGGGACAAGGGCACGGGTACCATTTTCAGAACACATGTCTGAGAAATTAACTCAGTCATGGAGAAAAGTCTGTGTATCCTGAGCACACACACTTCGTTATCTCTCTTATTGCTGCAAATCCTCTGAATATAGGAGGGGAAAAAAATCTCCCTTTCCAGCAAGTTCACTATAACAACCAATGGTCTTTTTGCAATATTTGTAATGTCTTTTTGGCTATACCTACTTCTACCTCTACACCTCTTGAACTCACAAAAAATAACAGAGTATTAGGAAAGGAGGATGTTTCCTTTCCCATCCCACCTTGCTGACACTCTCAGGTTTAATAAGAAAGAGTTAGATAATAAGGGAACTAAACAATATTTTATGAGTTTATAATTTAAAAATTAGTAACTTGTTTGAAGGACAACTGTTGGAGCTATTCAAATATGGCATTTTATCCCAAATCTGCCACTCACCAGGTTGTGGCCTTGGAGGAAATTATTTAACCACCTGTACCCCCATTTCCTCATCTATAAAGTGGGAGTAATAATAAAGCCTACCTCATGGATTATTGAAATGAACTAAAACATATAAAGCATTTGGCACAGTGCCTAGCTTATAGCAAGTGTTCGATAAATGTGAGTTTTTGTTTTCATTATTATATAGTGGACACAGCAAATGCTGAATAAAGAATGAAATAAATAAAAAACTAGCCAAATGAATAATATCAAAAGCAGTCCTTTAGGACTGTCAAACTTCAAATTCAAACTAAGTTATTGTTCAGGGAACCTAAAATTCAGCATGGACAGAGTATAATTCAGTATGATGTTCACCAACAAAAGTGCTCCCAAATTTATTTTTTGTAGATTGGTCAAGACCAAGATTATTCTGTGAGGGTTATTTCTGTCAATAAAAAGAAAAGAAGGATTCAGGTCTTGCACATCATGGGACAGACTTTTTTAAATCTTTTCAAAAAAGATTATGGGAAATAGCAAGCTGACGGTCACTGCTGGGTCAGCACCCGGAGAAGCTGGGGCAAGCCAATGTTAGAGGCCCGTAAAGTGGCCAGACACAAGCAGGGGACTGAGGACCACATGGGCAATGAAGCTTGAAGAGGTAAGCCAAACAGGTCAGGGATCTGTTTAACTTTACTCTGTCATAGAGATTTTCTCCCATTTTTATTTATAAATAAAATAAGGCATACTCCCTATTTCACGGTACCAGTAACCTCCACTTATTTTACCAGACAAGCCCAAAGTGAAAACTTAGCAGTTGGCGGGGTGCAGTGGCTCATGCCTATAATCCCAGCACTTTGGGAGGCCAAGGCAGGTGGATCATGAGGTCAGGAGTTCGAGACCAGCCTGGCCAACATGGTGAAACTCCATCTCTACTAAAGATACAACAAATTAGCCAGGCATGGTGGTGCGCCTGTAATCCCAGCTACTCGGGAGGCTGAGGCAGGAGAATCGCTTGAACCCAGGAGGCGGAGATTGAAGTGAGCCAAGATCACGCCATTGCCTTCCAACCTGGGCAACAGGGCGAGACTCTGTCTCAAAAGAAAGATAGAAAGAAAAAAAACCCTCAGCAGTTGGCCTATATGTTGTAGTTTATCATTCAGAGACATGCCGAAGACTCAGAATCAGACTCACAGCCCATTTTATCTTTTGGAGGCTTAATCTCCCACTTAAATTCAGAAAATTCTTAAATTCGTTTTTAATGATGATACTCTTATTCTCATTATTACATTTTTCCAACCTGATACTCAAATGTAATATAGTAATACAATGCACCATTAAGTCTCAACTATATTTAAATGTATATCTTGAGCCATAATCATACAAGACCTTGCACAGACACAACACACACATAGATACAGCAATTCCTATAAAGCCAATGATAAAATTAAAATCAAACCATTGAGTACATCATAAAGTAATGCCCATATGTTGTTTATTGCTATAGATCCATAGGGTATATGTTAAGGCTGAATTAAATTTGGGGTTCATTTTGGTCCAAAGAGACTTGGAGATAATTTACTTTTGGTCAATCCCAGCACAGAGAGGTCCCCAGGAATGAGTCAGTTCTTAGGCTCACTCAGATCCACAGAGTTACACAAATGACCTGGCTTTTCAGAGCCTACTGGGTCCCACCCCAAGGCCAGAGAGTCTCCTGCTGTTGGTTTAGAAAGAAAGAAAGTTCTTTAAGGCTGTAATGAATAAGAAACGTTATTTTACTAGCTCTGACAAGAGTCTAAGTCCTTAGGGTTTGGGCCACATACAGCCAAAAGTCTCAGATCTAAATGAGGTTACATCTGTGGAGGCTCACTGCAAGTGCCACGGTCTATAGAAAAGCTTTCAACATATTAAAACAGGATCTGCACATACAAATGGTTCATAAAAAGGACCAAAGGACCACAGGAAAATTATAATAAATATGGTGATAATAATGGCGATAACTAAATAGCCAAGACTTATGGAGAACTTGTATTCTAGATGCCGTGCAGATATTTTACATGGTTATCTCATTTGGTCCTCTAACAGCCCCATGAGATAGGTAAGATATCATCCCCATTTTATAGTTTAGGGAAATGAGGCTTAGTGATTTCAGTTATTTGTCCAAGGTCATGTGCTCATAGATGGCAGTGCCAGAATGTAAACCTGGTCCTGTGATGTCCAGAGCTAGAGCTCTCCATCCCATCCTCATCTGACTTTCAATAGAGAGTGATTAAGCAGAGGACTCCCGGGTGTGTTTAGATCTTAAATGAGAAATTATAAAACACAGAGGAATTGTCATATAATCAAGAAAGAATACTAAAATGTAATCCCAAATGACAGTGCAGGGAGCTAAAACCCCAAATAAACCATATCCTTCAGAAAATTGCTGAAAGCAACACATTTTATTGGTGGAGTCCCTGATTGAGAACATCAATCCTGTTGGTGCCAAGCTTCAGCCACAGTTGGGCATTTTGAAGGATTAATGGGATATGTCTTTAACAGAGGGGTGTGAAACCATCAACAAAATAACATGTGCTAAGGGAAAAAGCTACTATTACTAAAAGACTTGATCTGAAAAGGTAAAGGCCTCAGGTTAGAGGGGCACCTGATTTTGGGTTCATTGGTGTGTGTTACCCCCAACATCTAGGCTTGTGCGGAACTCTGGGGATTGGAGATAGAAAAGCATTCCTTCTTTAAAGCCCCTTAGGCTTTGGTGAGCACAAAGTAGCTCAGCTCTGAGGCCCTTGTGACAAAGTATAGCACAAATGGGAGGGAAAGAGCTTTTCTCATTTAGACTGATTATTGAAACCCACTGGAGACCCAAATTAGGCCTGAGCACAAGCTGGTAGCCATGCCTCAGACCATCAAGAGTGGCAAGATATAAGAGAGGAAACCTTCCCCCAAACGTGGCAGCTGGGAAAATGAAACTTCCTACACCAAGTGGACAAAGGACTTCCAAAACAAGCTGGAGTGCTTGTCTGTTAAGGAAATTCAAGAGGAGGAAGAATTCTGCAATTCTTCAGTGATGGGTAGGGGTCCACACAATGGAATGGGTAAAGGGAGGCAGAGCTGAGAAATGACATTTTCGTAGTTACTGAGGTCCGCATTTACCTTCAGGTCAGTGGGAACTTTGAAAGTTGAGGTTAATGATGTTATGTCTGGTCTTGGCAAGAACAAAGAAAAGAACCAAATCATTGATGGGCATTTGGGTTGGTTCCAAGTCTTTGCTATTGTGAGCAGTGCTGTAATAAACATACCTGTGCATGTGTCTTTATAGTAGAATGATTTATAATCCTTTGGGTATATACCCAGTAATGGGATTGATGGGTCAAATGGTATTTCTGGTTCTAGATCCTTGAGGAATTGCCACACTGTGTGAAGCTGGAAACTATCATTCTTAGCAAACTAACACAGGAACAGAAAACCAAACACCGCATGTTCTTGCTCATAAGTGGGAGTTGAACAATGAGAACACATGGACATAGGGAGGGGATCATCACACACCAGAGCCTGTCAGGGGGTCGGGGGCTAGGGGAGTGATAGCATTAGGAGAAACACCTAACGTAGATGATGGGTTGATAGGTGCAGCAAACCACCATGGCATGTGTATATCTATGTAACAAACCTGCACATTCTGCACATGTATCCCAGAACTTAAAGTATAATAATAAAAACAAAAAGAAAATAAAAGAACCAAATCACTGCTTTTGTTTTGCGGGGATGGGGGTTAACTGCTGTAATGTTAAGAAAATATAAAAAGCAAACGGAAGTATTAAACTTTTTGGCATGTCTTTTCTTTATCAAAGAAAGCATAATATGCAAAAATATACTATGAGGCAGCTCTTAGTGCTTTAGTTTAAGTGGACTCAAGACTTCAGACCCAATGGTTTACATCAAAAGATACAAATGATGAAGATCCAAGAACTGCTGTGATTAATCTCTGCATAGTCATGGGTAAACCTGAATGGTGCTAGAAGATGGGAGTTAAAAAAAAAAAGTATCAAAGTTCAAAGTTCAAAAATGGAGAACAGTATATTTGACAATGAATTCAATGGGATATTGACCTGTAGTAGTAAAAGGACAAAACCAAATGCTTGAAAAGTGACTCTCAGGGCCACCATATACTCATTGTGTGACTAGGGAACAATCTTCCTGCCTCTAATTTGCCATCCATAGAAATGGAATTCATTAAGATCATTAACAGGCTCACTCCACCTCCTAAGGTCTGAGGGAGGCTCAACTGAGATCATGTTTTCCTATGAAAATGCTCTGAAAACCAAAGCTCTTAAAGTTGACATGCCCAATAGTTCTATCTACAGTTTATATAGACAGAAATAAACTCAACCCAATATGAATGTGACACAACTGAATTAATGTGTTAAGAAGTGACTTAATGAAGATTAATAAAGCACTCAACTTGAACAGTAAGACAAAATCCAAAAGAATGGAATGTAACAGGGACACACTTGTCTTAATATGTAAAACATTATTAATATGCACAGGCCTAAGCAAGTGGGGAGGTGTAGACTTAACTTTGGAGCCTTTGATGTAGAAAAAACTTTGGAGATTTCTTTTTACCACAAGCTAACTATGAGTCAAGAATATGACCTGGATGATAAAAAGAAATGCAACCATAGGCTACACGAATGGAAATATCATTCCAGTAAGATAGAGTGGGACTGGAGCTACACTTGTACTATTGCAGCCTCAATGTACTGTTTGGAGAGTGCTTTAGATACACTGGCAGTCCATGGGATTTTAAGGGCTGGCTTAGAATCCTAATGACCATAAACAAGTTTTCATCAGGAAAACAAAGTATTCAAAGTTCTGAACAGTCAATTTACCAATATACTTTAGAATATAGCTCATTAACAAAGAGGGGGAGGGTGAGAATACAGGTACTTGGGGCTATGTCTCTTACACAGAATCACTCCCTCCCCTGTGCAAGCCTCTCATTTCACAGGTGCTTGCAAAGATGATTTGGAAAGATGGAGGTAAATTAACATATTGATTTCCCAGCACTCTGAAGGCCATAAGCAGACACACTGGGTCATGTTTCAAATGATGGAATGTGAAATTAAATTAAAGGATGCATCTGTGCTCAGCCCCTAATTGCCAGCCTAGTGGATGTTTTTAAGGAGCACAGAGAGGGAGGAGAGAGAATAGGAAGAAGCAAGGTGAATGCATTAGAAAGCCTGAAAAACAAGCTGAAACAAAGGGGGTTGGGACAATTAAGAATTTCTATGTGCAGATTAAAGTTGACAGTGTCTGTTAAATACATCTCCATAATTTAAAATACACGTAAGAGGAGTCATCAGTTGGCATCTTTGACAACACAGTAGAAGTTGTAGAATCATTCCCCTGGCCACATTTCAGGTATCTGAAAATGTAATATAGTTAGAGGAAATTAATAGCTGGGTCTGGTTTTTTAAAATCATCTTCATTTGTCAATTTTAGCTTTAAACATTTGTCATGTTAGCTTTAATCTAACTGGTTCTGGGATGGAATCTATTACAAAATAGATCCTAAACAAAAATATTCACTTCATCTGTGACCTATTTCTGTGGTCAATCAGCTATAAACTAGCCTGTAACTGGACAGAGACCTTTCATTTGATGAAGATAAAAATTTTAAATATATTTAATAATAATTATTTATAAAGTTATATAATTCACCTCTATTTGGTATAAAATAAAAAGCAGAGAAAAAACAACTGCTCTTTCTCCAACTCTACTGTGCAGAAAATTGATATTCTGTGATATACTGATAGGTGTTACTAGGGGGAAAAATGGTTTTCTGTGGTCAAATCAATTTGAGAAACACTGGAATAAAGAGTTTTCTTTCCCGCAGGGCTTCTCAAAACACTTAATATGCTTATGTGCAAGGAGGAGGGAGATACAGTATAGCATTTCCAAAATGGAACATTTGTTACTATCTCCAGGGACCCACACGTTCTGGGAACACAGGCTAGGAAAGGCTGCTCAGACTCCTGACCCAGCACACACTCCTCTGTCCAAATCCAGTTGCAAATCACATTTCAAAGATTCTGAAAACTAAGTGATGATATAGTCAATGGCCTAATGACCTCAGCATCCAGATGCCCAAGGCTACAGGCCAGAAATTGCTGCTCAGTTTCAAGATGACAAAACAGATAGAAGCAAATAAAGCGACAGGACCCTGGTTTAACTGTATTTACTGTCACCTACATAGGTATCCAATTCAGTCCTACTCAGGTTTTTGTATATTTAAAGAAATGCTTACTTTAGGGATTAAAAATAAGAGAACAAATTGACTATTTCTATCCTGAACACTAAAGATAGAATACGTACTTGTTCTCAGCTAGCAGTCAAGAGTAGGTAATACAATAAATCAAAGACTTTCACTGACAGTTGAATAATCACTGAATAACAATAACTTTAATTAGTAAATTAATGACATAGGATTATATAGCATAATTCAAACAGAATTAAGCAAAGTTCTAGTCAAAGGGAGAGGGTGTAAAAAAATAAGAGGTTAGCCCTGCTCTCAAGAAGCTTATAATAAAGAGTGGAACACAAGGACATGCACAAGTAAATACAGAGCAATATTTGCTATAATCGCTGTAAAGTGCAAATCCATTTGACAGCCCAGAGAAGAGGAAGAGCGGGGTAGAATCTACATTATTTATAATTTAGAGTGCAGAGTGATTGCTCAAAGTGATGCCAATAAGAGAATACTTTTGCTTATTAGATTGGCAGAAGTAAAATTGTTGATGAAATGCCATAGTGATAACAGGAAAACAATCACTCCCAAACACTGTGGATCACATATATTTGTACAGCTTTTTCAGAGGCAACTTGGCATTATCTAGAAAAATTAAAAATAGACATTGTAGCCATCATTATTATGAATTTATCCTGCACATAGGATCACACACATGTGCAAAGATATGTTGATTCCAGGATATATACACGGTCTTGTAGTTCTGATAAAAACAGGTCAGAAACAACCTAAGTATCCATCTCAAGAGAAGACTGGTAAATACATCCTCTGTACCACAGGATGCTTTGTGGCTGCTAATCAGAACACAGCAGACCTTCTTACACTCAGAGTGAAAGGCTCAGTGGTGACAGGAGCCTTCAAAGTGCAACAAAGTGGCAAAGCCACACAGGATCTGCTGCACTCCCCACCCTGACCTCACTCACGCTGTGTTCCCCTCTCTTGCCTCACTCCAGCCACACTGGCCTTCTGCTCCTCAAATGTGACAGGTACCCTCCCAACTTGGTCTTGGCGCTGCCCTCCTCCTCTTGGAACACCCTTCCCCCTGAGATTTACCTGTAACTAACCCCCTTGAATCCTTCAAGATATTGAGCAAACCTCACCTTCTTAATGAGGTCTACTCTGAGCACCCTATTTGTGATGGAAACTGCCCCCCAACACAGAATTTTACTTTTTCTTTTTATTCACAGTACCTATGACTTTCTAACACACTTGCTATATAATTTACTTACTTAGATGTTTATCATCTATCTCTTGCCTCTAAAATATAGTCTTTGAAGGCAGGGGTGTTGAACAGTTCTGTTTACTGATGTAACCAAGTCCCAAGAAAAGTGTGTGGCACATAGTAGGTTGTCAATAAGCATTTGTTGAATTGAATGGACCACACATATATGTACACATACATGCAGATGCACATGCATGCATACCTACACACACACGAACACACACTTTACCTGAGTACAGAATAACTCCAAAAAGTATGTAAGAAATTGTGTTTGACTTTGAGAAGAAAGACTAAAGAAGGGAAGATCAGAAGCATACAGAAATACAGGAAGTCTTATTTGCCAATGTTTACCCTATTATATGTTATTACTTTCTTTCTCCCTCCTTCCCTCCTTCTCTCAGTGTAATCCATTATAGTAGCCACTAGCCACTCATAGCTAATGAGCACTTGAAACACGCTAGTCCACATCAAAATGAACTGTAAAATACACACCAAATTTTGAAGAATAATATAAAGAAAGCAAAATACCTTACTAATAATTTTTATGTTGATTGCATGGTAAAATTATACTATTTGCAATATACTGGTATAATAAAATACATCATTAAAGTTAATTTCACCTGTTTCTTTTGGCATTTTAAAATGTGGCTACAGTAGAATATACAATCATATATGCAGCTTGAATTTGTGATTTGTATTATATTTCTATTGAACAATAACACGATCTCTCCAAAAAGAAATTTTACACACACACACAGACATATTATTAAAAGTGGCAAAAAGACTCTGAAGTTAGATAGATAGGCAGTCATGAACTAAAAACCAGCTTTGCTTTTACTTAACTTCTCTGAGCCTTAGTTTCCTTTGCCAGTAAATGGGGATATGATCCCCTACAATATTATAGTGGAAATTAAAGGAGATAAATGCATATAAGATACTTGCTACATAAACGTAAACCATATAATGGTACAGTGCTGGATTTGTTTCCAGAGGAAATAGTGTATAAAGCTACTATAAAACCATGAGCTCTACCACCAAGCAAGCAGTAAGACAGTGTCGTTTTTCTGCATGTTTGTGTAGCCTGTGTTACCTATGACAAAAAAAGAATGTAAAGACACCCTATAAAGAAACAAATCTTGCACAGAAAAACACAAACTGGAGTCAAATGAAGAAATGAATAATTTAATTTTCAGTGTAGTGCTGGAGGTGCTCCAATCTATGACATCATATTTCTATATGTAAACAGTCTGATATATTCAATACGTGCAAAATTGCTCAGTAGTGAAAACTTTAGTAGACATAGGAAAGGGAAAGGGGAATCAATGGAAAGCTGTGGAGCTTGTACCAACACTGTCCAGATGTGACAGGTGATCAAGATACGAAGGAGAAGTCTGAACTGACCTCACCTCTAGCCAAAGTCAATTTGAAAATGTGAGGAAGAACTCTATCCCGTTAATGTGAGATTAAGAGAAGAACACATTAGCTGGCCACATAGCTTTGGGAGCACTTTTCCCCAAAAAGAGAAATTCAAAGAAAAGATGGAGAAACCAGAAAACCCGCTCAATAAAGATGAAGTGCTATACTTCAGGAAAATGTCTTCGTTAACATATAATTTCAAGGAGAAAAACTGAAATCAGATTTAAGTTGCCCAAGGACAATTTGTCTTTCCTATTCCAGGTCAATATGGCAGGTTTTCAAATTAAGCTGGACTTTACTATCTGACAAACCACAAGACATCAAACAGAATAATAAGAACCTCTTGAAAATAAAAATCATGTGTAATGTAGTGTAGCATTTATTTTAGTGGCTGAATTTATTTTAATGGCTTTAGAAATGATTTTAGTTCTGTATTCAAAAAAAACCATTAAGAGTCACTTAAATTTTTCAGTTACACTTTCCTGCATTTTATGGGGTAGATTTTATGTTATAATACTGGTGAATTTGTGGATACAAGAAGACCTTCTGGGCATATTCCTCATGAATGTCACACGTTTACTGTATCAAAGAATATTAAACATGGAAACACTTCTTAGTAAGCTGAGGTTCACAAGACAAAGCAGCTTAGAGATCATAATGATAGTTATCATACAATCGGGAAACCTGGATTAGTCATTCACTTTTCATTCATTCATTCAACCTACTAACATTTATTGAACATCTATGTAACAGGTACTGGGAATACAGTGTTGAACAAGACAGACAACTTTCCATACATAATAGTGTTTTGGGGGAACCCAGTAAACAAGTAATATCACATAATATGTGCAGTAGTGAAAATAAAATGGAATAATGTGGTAGAGAATGATGGGGAAGCTACTGTAGACAGGAAGGTCAAGTCTGAGGACATGGCATTTAAAATGATATTTGCATATTAAGAAGCGGTCAGCCACATGACTATATTCAGGAAGTACATTCCAATTGAAAGGCCCTAAAGCAAAGTTAAAGAACACAAAAATTAGTGTGGTGAATGTATCAGGAGGCAGGGAAGGAGCGGGAGATATGGAGTGGAATTTCATTTGGGGTGTACTTGGGTAAGATGTTGGTGGTAGTGGCAGCATAATTTGAGGTTTTCCCAAGTCCCCACATAAAAACAGAGCAACTAGTTGGTCAAAACCCTAAGGACAACACATACATCAAACCCGGAGATGATGTATCTCACAAACTCCAAATTATAAGCAAGTGAGGACAAGCTACCAAGAAGAGCAGGAATCAGTGTTTGTGCAAGAGAAAGCAGAGAGAAGCAAGCAGGCATCTGATGGATGCGGGAACAGGAGAACCTCCAAATAGTCAGCAGGTGTTCACTAGAGAGTGTTACATGCCAGTTTGGTAACAGTGGTTGAAAATACCCAAGTCAAAGCCAGTGAGGGCTATGGGCTCACGGCAAGACCCAAGGGGCCATGTCTGTAGCAGTCTTGCCCCTGTGAACTCTTGAATCTGACCAGGTGGGCTCCCTTCCAGGACAGGACCCCATATTGAGGAGAAACTGCTGGGAGTGGAATCAAAATTAATCAGGACAGGAACAACAGCAATGGAGGAAAGAGAAGATCCAGATGAAAGGAAAGGCATACTTTCCAAAGCAGCATCCCACAATGTCTCCCATGTACTGTTTACAGTGTCACCTTGACACCTTTCCCATTGAGTGATGAGGTCTATATCCTCTCCCTTTGAATCTGGGCTGAATTTTGGGACTTGATCAACAGAGGATGGCAAAAGTGTCTTTATGTGACTTTTAAGGCCAGATCATAAAAATGCCATGCACTGCCGCTTTGCCCTCTTGGAATACTCTATCTTGGAACCCAGCTGTCATACTGTGAGAAAGCTCAAACTAGCCCATGCAGAGAAGCCACATGTAGGTATTCTGGCTCAACTAGAATACCTGCATGTGCTAGAATACCTACAGTTGAGCTGAGGTTTCAGCTAACAATAAGCTGAGGCCCAAGACAGCGTGGAGCAGGCAAACTGTCTGCTGTGCTCCATCTGAATCCCTGACCCATAAAGGCCAAGAGCATGATAAAATGATTATTGTTCACCACTGAGTTCTAGGGGAGTTTGTTACCCAGCAGGTAACGTCGATACCACAGTTTTAATTAAATATTCTGTCTCGTGGTAACATTTATAAGGTACACTTACTTTAAAAGTTGTCTTAATTTTTGGTAAATTATAAAACAAACTCAATCCCAGTGGAAGGGTTCCCCTTTCAAAAGAGTAGCTTAATTGATTGGGGTAGCACAATCAATTTTCCCTTGCTTTCAATGGCATCTCTTGCTAGAAAATGCTTCAAAAACTGTGCCAGGGGAAGTCTGTTTTTGTTTTTCCAAATGAAGCAGTCAGGCTTATTTAGGTATCTTTCTTTCTGTCCTTTTTAAAATAACTTATTTGCAAATGGTAGAAATTGATTAAGTAGAATGACCACATAATTTATCATCCAAACTAGAAAAAATCATCAAAACAGCTTTATTGAGATACAGTTCATATACCAAAAAAATTACCCAAGCAAAGTATACACAATGTTTTCTTATTACACTCATAGAGTTCTGCAAACATCTCCACAATCTAATTTTAGAATTTTTTCATCTCCCTCTAACCTAGGACAAATTGAAAATGAAAGGAGCACTAATAATAATTATGCAAGAACAACAGGTATGAATTTGGTATATCCAGAGTCGGTCCAAGGCAAACTGAAGTGAAGCATCACTGAGGTAGAAGATACAGGTATTGGAGAGAAAGCTGTATAACTTAATTCAAAATAGGAGGCTGCATGAAGGTCTTAAAACAGATAATCAGAAACCTTCTTAGGTAGGGGAAGGGTGTATAAATTGGTATAGCCATTTTTGAAAGCTATTTGGCAATATCTATCAAAGCTGAACATATGCATGTACTATATGACCTAGCAATTCCACTCCAAAATATACCAATGGAAATGACTACTAACCGTATGATGATTTCATTTATATAAACTTCAAAAACATGCAAAAGTAATCTATAACATTACATTCCAGATCAGGATGGTGGTTAACCTTGGATAAGAATTAGTGACCAGAAGGAGAGGCATAAGGGGAATTTTGAGGAGCTGGCTAATGTTCTACTTCTTGATCTGGATGCTGGTACATGGTTATGTTCACTTCTTAAAAATTCATTAAGTTGTACACTTAGAATCTGTGCACTTTTTATATAAATGTTACACTTCAATAAAAATCCCATATAGAAATGAACAGGTTTGTGTTTGATAAAGAGATATTAGGAATTCGGATTGAGATCGGATTTTCAAGCCCTCCCAATTAACAGAAAGCTATCTTAAAGAAAGCAATTAAATGTCTTCTTTTGGGAATGCAGCCAAAAAACACATGAAAAAATGCTCATCATCACTGGCCATCAGAGAAATGCAAATCAAAACCACTATGAGATATCATCTCACACCAGTTAGAATGGCAATCATTCAAAAGTCAGGAAACAACAGGTGCTGGAGAGGATGTGGAGAAATAGGAACACTTTTACACTGTTGGTGGGACTGTAAACTAGTTCAACCATTGTGGAAGTCAGTGTGGCGATTCCTCAGGGATCTAGAACTAGAAACACCATTTGACCCAGCCATCCCATTACTGGGTATATACCCAAATGACTATAAATCATGCTGCTATAAAGACACATGCACACGTATGTTTATTGTGGCATTATTCACAATAGCAAAGACTTGGAACCAACCCAAATGTCCAACAATGATAGACTGGATTAAGAAAATGTGGCACATATACACCATGGAATACTATGCAGCCATAAAAAATGATGAGTTCATGTCCTTTGTAGGGACATGGATGAAACTGGAAACCATCATTCTCAGTAAACTATCACAAGAACAAAAAACCAAACACCGCATATTCTCACTCATAGGTGGGAATTGAACAATGAGATCACATGGACACAGGAAGGGGAATATCACACTCTGGGGACTGTGGTGGGGAGGGGGGAGGGGGGAGGGACAGCATTGGGAGATATACCTAATGCTAGATGACGAGTTAGTGGGTGCAGCGCACCAGCATGGCACATGTATACATATGTAACTAACCTGCACAGTGTGCACATGTACCCTAAAACTTAAGAGTATAATAAAAAAATAAAAAATTAAAAAAAAAAAAAAAGCAATTAAGAGCAGTTAGTGTTCACACAGTAGCAAGCGGTTGTTAATTTTCTTCTTAACACCTTTCTCTGGAACTGGAGGCAATGAAGTTCCTGGGGAAATAGAAGTGGTGAAAAACAAAAGGTCTTTCCCTGACATAAAGGAATGTTTAAGTAAAGACTGAAATAATTAACTACCAATTAGAAACGGAGGAGGCTTTTTGTTTTAGTTTGAGTTTTTAAATGCTTCTGCTAACCAGAATAGTATTTTAGAATTGGAAGTAATTTTCAAGATCATGCAATCAATTTCTTTCACTTCTGGTTATGGAAACTAAGATTCAGAGAACTGATATGATAGCCCCAAATCGCATAGGTAGTTAGTGACAAAGCTGGGATCAGAACCCAGTACTCTTGACTCATGAAAGATTTTTCCTATTTATAAAGGTAGTTACTCTTACTGTTTGCTATGTAACAATCTCTGCCTAAGTTTTCCTATTGCTCTCCTCTCCACAAGAGATGATAGATAGGTATAACAGTTATCTCCATTTTACAGAGAAGGAAACTGAAGATGGTTAGAGAAGTTAACATACTTTGACAAAATTAAAAATCAGTTAAGTAGAGATGCCAGGATTCTGATCATTTCTCACTCTGGAGTCTGAGATTTTAACCAAGGGGCAATACTGCTTCTTTGAATTAATAGTGCATTGCCATATTTCTCAGCTGAAAGGCAAATGAGTAAAGGTACTTTTTTTTTTTTAAGACACTCTGTCACCCAGGCTGGAGTGTAGTGGCACAATCTTGGCCCACTGCAACCTCTGCCTCCTGGGTTCAAGCAATTCTTATGCCTCAGCTACCTAGTAGCTAGGATTACAGGCATGCATTACCACACTTGGCTACTTTTTGTACTGTTTTAGTAGACATGTGTTTTGCCATGTTGGCCAGGCTGGTCTTGAACTCCTGGCCTCATGTGATTGGCCCACCTCAGCCTACCAAAGTGTTTGGATTACAGGCGTGAGCCACCATGCCTGGCCACATTGTTTCTTGATTATTATAATGTCATGGGGAAAAAAAGTGCATAGTTTGTTTCTGTGTCACAGTCCAGTTCTCATTTATTCATATCTGAGAAAAATACATCCATTTGACAATGGCTAACCAGTGGCACCCGCATTTTCCTCTTGGCAGCAACTTAAAAGTGAGGTGGCTGTGCTTAAAGGTCTAGGAGTTAATCAACACTCAGAGAGATGATCTTGCAAACATGACATGCTTTAATGATACATCTTTATTTCCTTGGCAATGTTCTTAACAACATTTGATAAGCAGGGTTAAAAATTCATGGCCAACACATGGATTTTACAGTTTTCTTCTTAAGTATCCACAGATATTTAAGATAAGGTATTCTAAATAGAGTCTAGGTAACCACTTATACCATAAAGTGCTAAAAAAATACTAGTTTTGAGTTCAATACTATCTCAAGTATTGAACTCAAGTTTGAGTTCAATATAAAAAAATTCAGATAAGAAATTATATTTGGCAAAAGACAGCTTACGTTAAGATTTGATTTTCCTCACATTCTTTCTAAATATCTAACCTGTAGTAGAACTGAGACATTTAAGAAGTGCAGGCTCATTCATTATGCATTGCAAAATGCATTTCCTTTCAATTCATTCATATTGTAAGACTATCAAGGTTAACAGAAGAACAAAAATGGTATTTACTTTCCATATAATCGTCATAATTTTAAACTTATATAATTAAGAACAGAGGGAGAGCAGGGAAAATGGACAAGAAAAGGCCTCTAATTTAAGCCAATATTTCCTCTAATTTTTTTTTAAGTTGTAAGTAGATAACTATGTTACATGAAAAGTAAAATAGGAGGATTGAGCATAAATGATCACTTTATCCAGCTATACCCCAAGGATGATAAATACGTGGCCTACTTTCACTCCCACAGCAGACATCACTAATTGATAGGGCCTGCTTTCCCAACAAACACAGATTCCTCTGACCTCAGAATTTCCCAATAGTAACATTGATTATCTATTATTTGCACAGCACTGTACTAACCTCTTCACATGCATCATTTCATTTTTATAACCTCACAATATCCTAATGAGGTAGGTAATATTATATTCTCTTTTAGAGATGTGGACACTGAGAATCAGGAGTTAGTTAGCTTAACAGTTGGCAGGGGCTGAGTGGCATTGAAAGCCAGACTCATTTTAATCCAATGTCCATGCTCATAATGACTACCCTCTACAGCCAGCTTCCACCAGTTGACTGCAGTTAGCACCTAATCTATTTGCTATCCTAATTTTTATGTTTACATTCCTGCTATAGCATCACTAACCATGGTCACAGGAAAGATGTTACTGCTTTCAGGAAAAAAAAATCTTTTTTAAAAACTACTCCCTGGTCTTAGCTTTGTTTTTAAGAGTCACACAAAGCATACTCGTGGGTTACGCATGTTAGCACTATTGTACCTCCAACCTCCTCTCTGTTATTTTTCTATAAAGTCTCGTCTTGAACAGAATAGACACCTTCTGTTCTTTCAGTCAGGCCATATGCACCTTTCATATGTCTAGTCATTCTTCTCTGGCAGTGCTTCAGTTTGTCCACATCTCCCTGAAGCAAATAACATGTTGCCTGTGAGGTCTGACCAGCCCAGAGTACAGTAGGACTACCACTACCTTCCGTGTTCTGGCTCTCTTTCTTATCACATCTGAAAGCTGATTTTTAAATCAATTTCATACTCCACTGACTTGTACTGAATAATATTTTACTAGGCCATCATAGGCCTTGAACTCCAAATAAAAAGGTAGATATAAGAAGAGTGAAGTAGAAAAAAGTTAAGAGCTACTTGAAGAAAAAAGGTTGAGGGCCAGGCATGGTGGCTCATGCCTGTAATCCCAGCACTTTGGGAGGCTGAGGTGGGCAGATCGCTTGAGCTCAGGAGTTCAAGACCAGCCTGGGCAACATGGTGAAACCCTGACTCTTCCAAGAATTTAAATATATATATATATATATATATATAAGTTGGGCATGGTAGCACATTCCTATAGTCCCAGCTGCTCACGAGGCTGACACAGGAGGATCACTTCAGCCTGGGGGATGGAGGCTGTGGTGAGCTCTGACCGTGCCACTGCACTCCAGCCTTGGCAACACAGCAAGACCCTGTCTCAAAAAGAAAAAGGTTGAGGAGATGGAAATATTTCGGGTGGGAGAGGCTGCAAGTTCCCCATATCAAAATGTGTCCTTTTATTCAAGTAGAATATACTTAGCCAAATGTAGTAAAGTGACCCAATCCAAAATTCTCTCTTACTCTGCCTGAAATTCCATCATTTAGAGATTCATTTGGGTTAATAAGCAAAAACAAATAAAATAAAGCCAAACAAAACAAAAACTTCATTAATAATAACTTGGATTATCAGACAATCACACACTTAAGTAACCTTTAAAAGGAAAGCAGGGCTGGGCATGGTGGCTCACACCTATAATCTCAGCACTTTGGGAGGCTGAGGTAGGAGGATTGCTTGAGGCCAGGAGTTTGAGACCAGCCTGGGCAAAATAGAGAGACTCCAACTCTACAAAAAAATTTAAAAATTAGCCGGGCATGGTGGCATGCACCAATAGTCCCAGCTATTCAGGAGGCTGAGGTAGGAGGATTGCTTGAGCCCAGGAGATGGAGGCTACAGTGAGATATAACTGCACCACTGCACTCTAGCCTGGGTGACAAAGCAAGATCCTGTCACACAAAAAAATAAAAAATAAAGCAATTTGGTTTAGCAAGTGACACTAAGTTTTTGTATTGAAATTATAGCTTTTTGAATGGAATAAGGGTTGAAGAAAAGGTGAAGACGACTAGGAATTTGGAGTTGGGGGGTAGAAAATCAAAATCATTCTGCTAGATGGATATGACAACCACATTTTGCAAAATAAAAATCAATACACATGGTCAGACAGAGGAAAGAGGAATTTGGATTGGCACAGTGGCCACACACATGAGATGCATGGATACCACAGAACTTTGTTGGTGGACAGACCTGGAGGGAACAGCACCGTGTCTTACAGCAAACTGCAAGACAGCAGCAGGGCTGGGGACAGCTTCAGGAGGCAACTTCACCTTCATGGCCATTCAACCTGAGACTAGTTAGGCTGTTGCTTTCTCTTCCTCCCCAACCCAAATCATGTATCTCTGTTCTCATCCTCAGACAGTGACTATGGTCTGCTTTTCCCAGCAGCCCCCAGTGCTTTACCCAGTATCTACTGGTGAGCACTCAAGGGTGAATGTTGCTGGAACACCAAATACTCTGCCTGGGAGGTGCTGAAGCTGGAGGGAGAATGATGAGAGCCTTGGTCTATTGGCTCTCCAGACATACTGACTCCCAAGGGTCCTCACATGACTAGGAAGGGGAGCAGCCAATAGTCATTATCAAGAGGAGCCTTGAGCAACACCCAGTTTATATGGGACTGCAGGGTGGAAAACAGCACTAAGGCTTAACAAATGATCTTTGCTTTTGCCACTGACCTAATACAATATAATTTAATCTTAAGAACCATGTAATAATTCTATTTTCTCTCTGAAAAAGAACCACAGCTGACCCTCAGGTCTAATCCTTTTGATACCTGAAAGTGGGGGTGCAGAGTGGGTGCTGGAGAGGAAGGAGAAGAAATCCAAAACAAAACAACAAGCCAGCTGCTATAAAGCTGTGACTACAGCTTATGAGGTTTAAATTTATGCACAAGTAACCTTGGATACCTAGTATTTAACCCCTAAATGGCCCCAGCTGAGCCCAATTACTATCTGTGCACACACATCTGTGTTTTCTGTAAGTCAACACAGTAATAAGGCTTTGTTTTCATTCTAAAGCTCCAGACAGATGAACTGAATTCAGTCCTGGGGATGTGTTCACTAACAATTAAAGGTTACACAGAAAGTTTAGGACGTTTGTTTCCAGAAGACACACTCATATTGCAAACTGTGGCTTAGCTTTTACTATTGATTTTAAACAATATTTAGCAAAAATTCTTACTGAGGAGGAGAATTCTCTTCCCATTTCTGCCATCAAAAGAAGATGTTATCCTGTACATCTTTAAGTCCACCAGTGCTATGAGTCGAATGTCTGTGTCTTCCACTGTGCCCCCTCCCCTGCAAATTCATATGCTGAAATCCTAAACCCTAAGGTGATGATGGTATTAAGAAGTGAAGCCTTGGGGAGGTGATTAGATCATGAGGGCAGGGCACAGCTTCACGGATGGGATCAGTGCCCTTATAAAAGTGATCCCAGAGTGTTGCCTTGTTCCTTCTGTCATGTAAGGACACAGCTAGAAGGCACCATCTATGAGCAACAGACCCTCACCCAACACCGAATCTACCTGTGCCTTGATCTTGGAATGCCCAAGCTCCAGAACTATGAGAAATACATTTCTGTTGTCTATAAGGTACCCAGTCTATAGTATTTTGTTACAGCAGCCTGAATGAACTAAGATACCCCCCAAAAGCAAACTGCATGAGTTAGAACAGGTAGGGACTTCAAGAGTGACAGAAGGGTGCCGTGGGCCTTAGCGGTCTGCCTACCATCAGCCAAGGGGCCTTATTGTGGTCACAGCACCTCAAGGTTTACTTTCCTCCACTCTGAGTTCATATGATTTAGATTTTGGCTTCTGTCACTTTCTCCGGGTTCCAGGGGTGGGGAAGTGGCCCAGGATTGGTCAACTGGAGTATTTCACACACCCCTGCCATAGAGGTGGTCATGGGGCACAAGACAGATTGATAGAATCCATTCAAGACTATTTAGAAAGCAAAGTTGAGTGCCAATGGAGAACAGAACAGAATTCTGCTGCACCTACTGTCGGGACAACACTGAGACTCTTTTTTGTTAAATACAAAAAACACAAAAATAAAATACTTTTTTTTTTTTTTTTTTTTTTTTAAGCTAAAGCCAGTTTGAGCTGCACTTCTGTAGCTTTCCCTTAAAAAGTCTGGACACGGTTGAGGTCAGTCTGCTGGAATTTTATTTCTTTCAGTTTACTATGGTTGAACAATAATATTTAACATGAATAAGGTAGGCAGTATTCAGATGGCCCAAATGATTGAGACCTCCTAGTATCCTCCTAGTGTTGAATACTAGGGAGATGTAATCCCTTCCTCTTGAGTATAGACTGGACCTAATGACTCTCTTCTAATGAACAGAAGGCTACAGTGATGAGATGTCACTTCTGAAATTAAATTTAAAAAAAAAACTGTGGTTTTTTTGTCTTGCATGCCCTTTCTTGCTCTCTCTGGCCCACCTATTCTAAGAGGGACCAGTTGCCTTGTTTGAGCTGCTCAGTGGAGAGAGGCATTTGCCGGGAGAAAAAGCCCTCACAAAACTGGTATCTCCATACAATAGTCATCTAGAACTTGGATCCTGCCTGCAGCTACGTTGGTGAGCTTAGAAGGGATCCCACCCCATTCCAGCCGAGAGATGATTGTAGCCCCAGCCTATACTTTGGTCACAGCCTTCTGAGAGACCATGAACCCGAGTATCCAGCTAAGCTGCACCAGTATTCCTGATCCACAGAAACTATGAGAGAAGAAATGTTTGTTTTTTTAAGCTGCCAAATTTTGGGGTAATTTGTCATGCAGCAAAAGATAACTGACAGAAAGGAATTAAACTTAAATAGATTAACAATAAAATACTTATCCTTTGCCTTTGTGTTATGTTTTCCAAGACAACTCTCAATTACTTTATCTTTAGGACTTTAAAATGCAATTTCAGTATATTCAAGGTCACAGCATAATTCTATTAGGTTGACAGAATATGGTATTTGAGTAGTAAAATTCTTTACAAAAAGGCTCACACTTGAAATTCCATTCTAGTTTAGATGAATCTGTTTTACAAATACACATTGAGAACCTGCTATGTTCCAGGCACAGGAGAATTAAGTCGGATGGGCAGCTTGTTTCAAAGAGCTCTAAGTCCATTCAGGAGAGGAGAAAATCCCATAAGATTTGGAAATAAGTGAATCAGGAGGAATGCCAGTATTCACTAGTTGTGTGACACTGGATAAGCCATTTAAATTTTCAGTGCTTTTGTTTTCTCATCTATAAAATGAGGAATAACAGTAACAACAGCTAATTTATCAACTTATAAGATGGCTAGAAAGACCAAAAAGGACAATGTATGTTATAGCATTGTAAAATTTTAAAATAATATAAAATTATAATTATTGCAATGGTTATTACCAAAACTATAATATACAAACTTTGCTATACAAATAGATAAGAATGGTCCATAATTAATTTGCTGTTTACTGTCATGTAAAAAACTTTTTCCATTAACTATTTAAACATGTCCTTAAATTTGAAATTTGTATTCTAAACATAGCTGTTTTGATCACTGTTTTCAAAACCATGCAATCCGAATTACTTCTCCCTTGAATATAAAACTCTCATACTTTCATCTTAATTTATTCTCTGTGACAAGATAGTTACAGTAATTGTTTACAGAAAAACTGAGTGAAAATTACAAGGAACATGCAAATTCTAATCATTTTGATTAGACCAATTAATAGCTTTTATAAGCAGAAAAGTTTCTATCTTATAAAAAGGAGAAAAAATTTTATTTGATGTTAAATTTAAAGTGTTTAGAGCTACCATTTAGAATCCATTAAATGTTCTCATTACTTCTATTGCCTTCTCCACTAAGCTTTCTTTAATATAATTTGTGATTCATTAGATCAACATTTTGAGGTCACTGGAAAACACTTTATTTTCAATATGCCACTGTACTTAAATTTATAATTCTAGTCCAAACAGCAGATCCCTTAATAAAAATGCACCGGCAAGAATAACTGATTTCATTTTAGGGAAAAGATATCAACAATAAACCGCTTTGGACTGTGCAATCAATGGTTATTGAATTCTGGACTCCAAGCTAATATTTCCAGCTACATAGGTCCTTCAGACTCAAGTTGACCACTTTGCTTTTAATGAACAAGGTCAGAATCATGAATATAAGTACTGTGACATGAACAGAATACTTTACCTGAAAAAATTTTAGCCTTGAGGCATCGTAAACTGCCAAGTATCTTTCCAGTAGGCCTAAATCTTAATATATACTTTAAAGTTGGAGATAGATCTGTCCCTTGAAATCCACTATTCTAGTTGTCTACAGTTTGGTGTGAAATAAAATAAAATTAAACATTTATTAAGCTCTAACTATGGACTACCCCGGGTGCAGAGGGAATACAAAGATGAAGTATAAAGTAGATGAAATAGATAAAATATAATAGAAAACTTAGATAACGTAAGGAATGAGAAATGAATTCAAGGTTCCTAGTTTTTAGAGGATAATGCCTTTATAGCTAAAAGAGAGAAGAAAGGTACTGGGAACATATTTGGGTAGGAGCTAAGGTATTGAGTTCAGTTTAGGAAAAGTCGAAATCTGAGGTAATGCACCACCCAGAAGACAGTTGGAAAGATAGATCCAGAGCTCATTTGTGACATCTAAATTACAAAACGAGGGAGGCGGAGATAGCCCAGGAAGAATTCAGAGAGTTAGAAGGGCCAGTGCTGAACCCCAGAGTTAAGGGGAAGGAGCAGGAGGAAGGAGAAGGTATCAAAGAGAGGCTGGAGGACTGGAAAGAAGATGAGTCACAGAAGCCAAGACAGGAAAGACTCAAAGACCAAAATGATGACTGGTACAGTTGCTACAGGAAGCTCAACGAAGTTAAGAAAGTCTTAAAGACCACTAAATTTGGAATAAGGTGATCGCTGGTGATCTCTGCTGAATCCTTTTCAGTAGAATGGCAGGTGCAGAATCCAGAGGGCCACAAGGCATCGCTCAATCACTCTAAGTGAACCAGGCATCTGCTTTGTGTTTTGGGGACAGGAAAGTACGTGCTGCACAGTGGAAGTTTTTGTAAAAGATATTTGGAAGGTGGGAGAAGCAGAGTCAAGTAAACTAAGAAGTAGCCTCTATCTTCAGTTCAGAGTGTGTTTCCGGATGGGAGGAGCAGACTGGGACTTCAGAAGAGAGGTGCGATTTGGGAATAATTGCTTAGGGAAAGGGAAAGAGAGTGGCTGGAGATAAAGACAAAAGATTGATGACTAGTGTTGAGAAACCAGCTGAGGCTGGAACTCATAAATCTGTAATGTAGCCAACCACCATGGTTATACAGTTTTTTTCTTCCAGTAATGTCAGTAGCAGGAGTGAAGACCACAGATGGTTTGATGGAGCTAAGGTTGAGCATTGGCAGGGTTGTAAGGATGAAGTCTCGAGGAGAAACAAATACTTGAGGGGCCTGGTATCAGGCCTGGTATCAGGGAACTGAATACCTAATCAAAGAATAACTCAACAATACTCTTTTTTGATGTCCTTAATATTAGATATGTATTATTTCAGCTTTTGGGGTACAAGTGGTTTTTAGTTACACAGCTGAGTTGTATACTGGTGCTGAGATTTTAATGCACCTGTCACCCGAATAGTGTACATTGTACCCAATATGTAGTTTTCTATCCCTCATTCCCCTTACCCTCCCTGCTTCTGAGTCTCCAGTGTCCATTGTACCACTCCATATGTCTTTGCTTAGCTCCCACTCAAAAATGGGAACATGCAGCATTTGATTTGCCATTCCTGAGTTAGAGAAGTCAACAATGTTCTCACATGCGGGGATGACTGGTAGGGAATTGAAGGGCCTGGAAAGTTTAACATTCTGGATTTCTCATGAGAAAGAGGTGGGAAAATGAGATTTTATGAAACTTTTGAGGAGAAAAATAGATACAAAAATAGAGAAAGAACCTGATAAATGTAAGAGCTACCAAATACGCTTAACAAAGCAAAAGAATTGATTTGGAGCTTTTAGAAATGATACACTTTACTACGACTTTTCTCTACAAAGCTTCATATTTGCACTTTGTTCATAACATCAAACAACTCCAAATCATATCAGACCATTTCTTTCTTTTTTCTTTTTTGCAGTGCAGTAGCATGATCATGGCTCACTACAGCCTTGACCTCCTGGGCTCAAGTGATCCTTCTGCCTCAGTGTCCACACCCCCTTCTCCCAAGTAGCTGGGATTACAGGAACGCACCACTATGACTGGCTAATTTTAAAATTTTTTGTAGGAGCTGGGCATGGTGGCTCACACCTGTAATCACAGCACTTTGGGAGGCCGAGGGGTGAGCTTGAGTTCAGGAGTTCAAGAACAGCCTGGGCAATATGGCAAAACCCCATATCTACAAAATAAAATAATTTAAAAAGTAAATTTTTCATAGAGGCAGAGTCTCCTTATGTTGCCCAGGCTATATGGGACTATCTCTGAGGTTTGCTATTACAACTCAAACTAAGAGATCTCTGTCTCATTTAAATAAAATATTGCAATTTCTGATTGAGGAACATTCAACTTTACAAACTAAAAACTAAAAAGTAAAAAACAAAACCTTCTAAATGAAAAGAAAACATACCTAATTGTCTGAGAAAATTACAACACTCCAAGTAGAACACTTTAACAAAGCCAAGCTCAAACTGGATAACATAAATTACATAACCTGACACTAAGAGTTCCCTGACCACTGTTGCCAATAATCCAAATAATATTCACTAAAAATGCACATATTTTATAGTAAATAATTTTACTCTCTTTGAGAAATATTTCCTATCAGTAAATTTGATATGTAAGTATTTACTTTATTCATGGAAGAGGAGAATATGATTCATGTGTGACTTAGCAATAGAAAATATAAATAAATAAAACTAGTTCCTATATAGTTTTCCAATTCTCATGAATTCTAGATTTATTTGGAATTCCTCGGAGAACTCTCTGATCTTATGAAAGTTTTATACCCACATTCACATTTTTGTTTATATAGATGCATTGGTTTTTTACTGTTCCGCTTTTCACGATTTGAGTTCTTGGTATTACAGACACAAAATGCATTCATATTCAAATATTGTGATGGCTGGACATGACACAGGACAATGTCACAGCCCTCCTGCTCTTGTACTATGTTGCTGAGGGATTATACACAAAGCTGAGTCAAGGTCCCAACTCTAAACTGGATCTGTTTGCTCACCTTGGTGATAAATTTTCTTCCAGCCCAAGTATGCTGTGAATTACATACATCAGTCCCTAATTTCAGATTCAGTGGGAAAAAAAACAACAACAACAAAGTCACACTAGAGTGTAAGGTAAATTCTCCTATTCAAAGTATAATTGAATACAAAATAATTGAATGAACGTACTGAGAAGAACATTCATCTCATTACAAAAATGGTTAGTCATAACAGCATGTTGTGTTTGCTGCTTTTTCTCCTTTTGGAGCCGTGGAATTATATCCAAGCTGACTCAGGAGTTCATCAACCCATCACGAGGATGGAGGCTGCCATCATGAAGGCACAGTTGACTGGCAGCATGGGGAAGGATGGCACACAGCACTGCAGTTGGGAGCTGGGATATTCCTGCCATGGCTCTCAGCACATAGTAGTGCTTAATGCATATTGGCTGATAATAGCTAACATACCGACAATTGTGTAACATTGAGAAAATTAAGCTCATTTGGCTCAAGTTTTATCTGGAAAATAAAGATAATAGTATTAGTCTCATGGAGTTGTGTGGATTAAATGAGCTAATGCACATAAATTACGAAGCATAGGGCCTAGCATGCACTGATCTCAGGAGATCAAGCATAATAAACTTCGTAGCGTGTGTTGAAAAGAAAAAGGTAGGTCTATAAGAATCTTAAAAAGTATAAACACTGCTTTCCCCTTCTATTTTCCTTGCATTTGGATTCTCAAAACATCTGTTGCAGGAGCTGTGTTTTCCTGTGCTACATAGAGTAGTAGATGGAGAGGAATAGCATCGGAATCATGGATATGGCAAACTAAGATTCTTACAGCCAGAGTATGGTTTTCTAAACTTCCTAATCATTTCAAATACATGAATAGTGACTACAAAGTAATGAGATAGGTTTCTGTGGGTGGCTTATGGGAATCAGTCTTCTTCACAGCTTTTTAAGACAGAAACATCTATAGATGGTCCAGGCACTGTCTTAGATGCTGGAATACAAAGATGAGGATATGGCACTCACAAAAGAACACTGTATGTAAGTAATCACAAAACAATGGAGTAATTGGGGGTGCCATTCACATACACAGGGGCTCCAGGGCTAACCCTTGGGAGAGTGAGCAGGGTTGTGGGAAACTTCACATGAAGGCAGTGTTTGAAGCAATGGGAAGTGTATGGGGGAGGATACGATTAAAAATATACCAAGTTCACAGACTTAAATACTTACGTTACTTCTATTCTGAGCTGTGTAATCTTGAGTTAGACATTTTCTCTCTTTAAGCCTTAAACAATTACTGAGCAAATTACTCTGTTGTTAGAGATATTAAATTTATGTAAAATCAGAGGGCTGGATTGGAAGATCCCAACAGTTCTTAGGTTTAAAATTCCTTTTATGCCTGATCATCTTCCAAATAGTGCTAAAAACACCATTACGCAGAAGATTTGGAATTTTTAAGAATAAAAGAGAGAGGTGTTTGTTCCTATAAATCATGAAAACTTGGCATTGGTAGATAAAACCAGCCATAAATAACAGTTTTAAGGTGATGGGGATTCCCCAATCCTACTTCAATAATGAAAGACCACTGTAAATTCATAAAGTGGAAATTTACAACCAACTGCTGAGCACCCGTACATCTCACCCTAAATTTTAACAGCTGTTCCCCTAAAAGTGATCACGATTATAAGCAGGGTGAAATGTACTGAGCAAAGTTTTTAAAGGTATAAGTTCATATTCATGTCTTCAAAATACTTGCAGAAGTTAATTTTTTGCAGGCAGATTACAGTTTACAAAAACAAGTATTAACCAGAGCTGTAATCATTTGTAAAACTTTCCACTACAGCAATTTGTTAACCTATATCCAATTTTTAGAATCAGCAAGGATGCCACTGTTGGCGTCACATTCCATATTGCTTACATTTGACATGTGCCTAGTTTTATCTCAAAAATGGGGCTTCACAAATCAAATGTTATTTTCTGCACCTGAAAATTCATGAACCACATACCACTGCCAGCAGAAGCACAATGTGAAAACATAAGACCAGCTTAGCAGTAATCAAAAGCACCTGTTTTCACAAAATGTTTGCCACTGTTCTGAAACTACACATAAATTTTAAGTTTGTTGGCTAGACTCAATCGTGAAAAGCAGTTCAGATAATTATCAGAAAACAGGAATTTCATCTTACATTAAATTTATTTTTAAACATAAAAGTCCAATCCTCTGAATCATATTTAACAAATAGTAAGTTATGTAGAAAATAACTTATTCCAACAAGCAACATACAATTCCCTGTTTATCTATTGATAGTAACATAATCTACAATAGCAATATAAAGGGTCTAATTCTCCACAAAGCACAGAAGATGGTGATGCTGTGGGCTGTAACCTGAAAGACCCTGTACAACTTTGTGCGCTTTCTGGAAATAATTTCTTTGACATATAATCTTTCCTTGGACATACAAAAGCCATTAAGAATCTTTATAATGGAGTGTACTTGAAAGACTAGGGAGAAGCATAAAATAATTTTGTTCTACAGAAAACAAACAACGACTATAAAGCAATCATACATTTTAGTATCCTCTGATGACATGGTAAGTGTACTTTTAGCTTAAGAATCATGCTCAATGGATGTTTAGGATCCAAATACAGAGAAGATTATGACACACTTACTAACACTATTCTACAGACAGAGCAAACCATCTTTTCATACCCCCAAATCACCACCCCCACTTTAGACAATCCCTAACTTTGCAATAGTATACTAACAGAAGACTCCTCTATGTGAATAGCAACAGCAGTCCTGCAAAATAAAGGTTTTCTCCAGTAACTATGTCCCCTTTGGCCACAGTCGTCTTTTACCTGTTAGTGACATATTGCAAAAAGACTTTATGATTAGGCCTGGTTTTAAATCTACATTTTTCCTATTCTGAGTGCATTATTCCTAGGAAAAAATGGATTCGGAATTTAAAAAAAAAACTGATTTAACAAATGAATGTCAAGGAAACAAGCCATCCAGAAGATGGCAAGGGAAGTACTGTATTAGAATGAATACACTTTTATCTCTGGAGGCTTTATGCCCCAGCCTCCTATCCAGATTATACAATGACTCCATCTCTTCAATCAGGGTCATCCCAACATCCTGTTCTCCAAGAAGGAACACTGTATCTCAAACGCTCACCCTTCTCAACACCTCCACCACTCCATCCCAAAACTTTGATCTGGTTTTCTTCATTGTACTTGCCACTAGTTTTTCTGTTTTCTTTTTAGCTTGCTGACTCCACTAGGGCAAGGACCTCCTCTGTCTTCTGTACCACGGTATCTCCAGCATGTAGAATGACTCTTGACACGTGCATCATCAAGTAATTGCTGAATGAATAAAAATGGTGGGATGCTTACCACAAATACAATCTTCCTATTCTTGAAAGAATAAAGATGGTAAGAAGAAAATTCAAGCATTATATTTTATTATTTACAATATTATTAATTATGAATAACTTATTTAGTCACAATCTCATACTATTTTGAGCCAGTTCAAATAATTTCTAAAACAGAGATCTTCAAAGGTTTGGATATCAACTGAAATTCAGCTCAGTTTCTACATATCTATAAACCTACTTGCTGACGTTTAGTTTAAATCTACAGATCCAAATAACTCAGTCCCATGGTTGGATGTTTCAGAAAAGCTTTTTGGTTGTAAGATTATGTAATAGTTAGTGAGATAGTGGGGTAGAATTCTAACACTTCAAATTTTAAAAAGCAGATTAAAAATTCTATTATATTCTAATACACCACTAGGCATGTTTCCATCTGGCATCATGGTGAATGATCTGGTGAGAGGTACATGGGGAAGTTGTGTGTTCCCTCTAAAACAAGACTTAACTCTCTAAATGAAAAGTAAGGGCAAAGAATGTTAAATGCACTGCAGTTATGCTGCTAAGCTGAATGTCGTCTGTCTAAATTTGCCCACTAGCTATCCCCTTCTTCCAGCTGTTTGGGATGTATGCTGCCCTGGGGAGACACAGCTCTACTGACTACACCTGCCAGTGATTCCTCTCTCTCTGGGGTCTTCAGCACTCTCCACTGGGATTTAGAACCCCATTTTACAAATAGGAAACTGAAGAAGCATACTGACCCAGGTGATTCATCCAAAGTCACATAGTTTTTTAGTCCCATTAAGAGAATTATATTTTGGGAGGATGGGAACTTTTATGGAAAGAATATAGTTTCCATCGGTGGCATTTATTACTATCAAATGAAAATAACTAAAGAATCATATTTTCCAAATACGAGCTTACCAACACTATCAAACTTGAAACTAGCTGATCTGAGTTCCAATCTGAGTTCTGGTCCTTTCTAATTCTCTAACCTAGAGACCTTAAGGACTGGAATTAGTGAATACAACCCTGAGAGGAGCCTCTTGATCCTTCATGTCTGTCTCCTTTGGATGTGGGCTTGATTCCCTCCCAGTCCAGAATGGTTTCTCCATGAGCACAGTGCACTGAGTTGAATTTGCAAACTCACACAGGAGCATTCTGATTGACCTAGCTGTTTATGAACAGACAAATCACTAAAGACTAAAACGTGGTAGTTTTCTATAATTGTAACCCAAATTATCACAGTTTTGATCAATCAATAATGACAGAACTGAAGGAGAAACAGGAGCATTTTAAATATGAACATTGCTCTTCCAAGGGGAATGAAAAAGGAGTTTTAAGGCAGACAAATGATGACCACTACATCATGCAAACAGAAAGCACTAGAATATGCTTTTTATTAAATAAATAGAAGCCTTGGTGATCTTGTGGAAATCAACAAAAAATAAGTAGAAAACAAGAAATAAAAATTACCACATGGATGTGGGCCCAATACAGAGCTCTTCTGTGTTTGTATAGTTAAAACAGAAATAGCATTGAAGGAATTACTCACCTCCACATGCCATATGTTACATCCGTGAAAGAGTAATGTGAATAAAAAGGAGGCATGAAATCTTATTGCACATTAAATTCAATAGAGTCTATGTTTATTTGGGTCAAGATATAGATTTTGAACACATATTGTATTTCTTGAAATAAGCCAGCAACTTAACATATAACTTACAATGTATTTAAAGGAGGCATAGGTTTATTCAGTAACTTGCCTTGTCTGGAAATGAACATGTTCACATTGGAAGGATTTAAATGAAAGCTGGATGTCCATATAGCTGGGATATTGAAGAAGGACCTTCTATTTCAGATAGCATGCTGTACTAACTGGACTCCGAAGTCCCTCCTAACTCTAATACTGTTTGAAATAATTATGCCATTTTAAGTCCCCTGAAATAATATTCATTGATGAAGGTAGCTATATTTGCAAACCACAGAGCAAATGAGAGGTGATACAGAAAATCACCTCTGGTTTTTGAGCCACCGACAATCACTTTAATTAACATCATCTGTAAATATAATATCATGTTAATTTGACTTGCAATATTAAATCAGGAGTTTGTTTTTGTTCAGGAGTTTAAGATAAGATGGCCTACTGTTCAAAAAAATAAAGCCACCTATCAGGGAACTAAGTAGTTACAATTTATATGTAGATGATCCTGGACCTTAAATATCATCAGAAGGCTCATCAGTGAGCTAAAACAAAAGTGGGGATGAGAGGTGAAGGACCAGACCCAATAAGGGAGTCTGGCTGCTATTCCCAGTTCCACGACAATCAGTGGGGACTACGTAAGTTGATTAACTTGTTTGTATATTAGTTACTTTATCTAAAAAAATACTCAGGTTGACAAAGTAGATTCTAAGGTCCCTTTCAACTTTAGTATTTCTTTATTCCATATAGAAAAAAATATAGCTTGAGACAAGAAAGTTGGTCATACAAAATAACCAGCCCATGGAACATGATAGCCAATCAATTTTCAACAAGACAAACATACTATAGATGGAAAGCAATTCTTAGGGAAGAAAAATAAGCAGTATAGTCATAAAACAAGCAAGTTTGCCCTATTTCTTTATAATTGATGTTTCTTCTAATTCATTCGGGATTTTTTGAGTTAAACTAAATACAGCTAAGGCTTGAATCATTCAGGATTTCACATCCAAGACCTGTCAGTCTGATGATCCCACTATTTTTAACATAGAAATAAATGGCTTCTATGCTTGTAAGCACTAGAGAAGTAAGGACAGCCTATGAAATGTGCTTCCCTCTCTCCTTCCTTTTCCCCTCCCCAGTTCCTTCCTCTTCCCTGTCATCCCCCACAGACTGAGGAAGGCAAGACTCCCTTTGATTATGTGTTCAGCTCTTGCACATATTTCTGCACAAATCAGGCATCTTTCCAAAGTATATGTCAGAGTTCTCACTCTAGCCTTGTGGCACACTTATCAAGAAAGAAAGTCCTAATTAGACGTCAGTTTCCTGAAGCAGAGAGGGTGTGGTTACATGAATTTACCAAAGGGGGAAAACTCTAAAGGAACCAGTAAGAATAAATTACTTATCTAATCACCCACACCACAGCCTAAAAATTATCATTCTACAAATACCACTGTCAATATTGTTTTTCCTCTGAGAAGAACAATGCATCGTGTTTTTCAATGACATGAAAGAAAGTGAAGCACCCTTTTAAAATACGATTTGAACATCTAAGGCACTTTAAAGCCTGAATTGCCTAACTAGGAATTGTAAATGCATACAATGCATCATAAAATAATTTAGCTAACAATGATTTCATACACACACATCACAATTACTGCTGAATATCTATTAGAATAGGCAAACAACAACAACAAAACAACAAATGAAATAATTTGTACATACAAATGACCCTTTTATTCAGAAGGTCTAAGCCATATTCATGTTCCTCCCTCTCTCCAGTTTCCCTGAAATGACCTCAGTAAGAAAAGTTAATTGGTCACTAATGACTGCCCTGAGAGCTTTCCCAGACAGCTTTTCTTCAATCTAGGAGAGTCAGGAAGACCAAGAACAGCAGTTACCATGGAGGAGTCCCACTCCTAATTCCATACTATTACACAGGTGTATAAGATGCTAGCGCTGTACATGAGAGTGGCTCACATACCTCTATTCATAAGAGAGAAACAAATTCTTCTTTCTCAAGTAATTCAGCTGCATGGACAGCAAGAGGTCAGGATTGTTATGTATAAGAACAGTGTTAAGAGATTGCTTCTTTAATATACATTATCTGTCTTATAGCTGGAATATTATCCAGTGTGGTTAAATAAAAATACACATGACAATAGAATCAGACATTTTATTTTTGTATGACAGATGAATTAACATATGACCTGCCAGAGCCTATAAAAAGACATTACCATAACACAGTATTTAGCGAAAAACAAAAACACCAAACATAAAAAAATGGAATGTTAGGGTCCTTTTCTAGCTCTTCACTACATTCAAGTTTATGACAGTTTTGTAATCAAAGCAAGTTTTTCTCAAGGAAAAATACCAAATGAATCATCTTTGTGAGAATTTCAAAAAGTAAATGGTGCTTCTTGGTGGATACGATTAAATAAAAAATGCAGTCTCGGATTTACAAACATCTTCAGAATTTCAAAGGTTTATCAAAATTCTCCAACACTACTTAATATTCAGTGATAGATTATGACCCTAAAGTAACAGGAATTCTCCCCACTGAGCATTCCTGTCAGAAAAACAATTCCCTCAGGATATTTAGGTGATTTCTTTTTGCCTTAAATACCAATGAAAATTCTCCAGTCAATACCTTTACCTAAATTGTTTTGGAAATCAAGCAAAGTTCAAAATATATACAATATAGTTCTATAACTGGGAAAATCTTTAGGGACAAAGCCACCTTGTATCACATTTTAAAAGACTAAAACCCAGAAATGTTTGGTGACTTACCCAAAGCATGCGTCTGTCTAGTTTACTTAAACTCTAACTCTAGAATTATGAAGGATAGATGAGTGATGAAAGCAGTTTTTAAAAAAATCAAACATGGCCATCTCATGTACATTGACACACATCAAGTCAATATAAAGTCAGAGGAGATTTAAAATCATTCTATCATCATTGTCACTGCTAAAACTGAGTTTTGATGGAATTTCAGAAAAGTCATCTATTATTAAAATAACTTCTTTTCCATAGCATTTCACCCTATGGACATTTTAATTCAGACTCTGGCATTTAACAAGATTATAAGTGATGCTGTATTTAAGATGAAGGAATGGGTGGTGAAATTCTAAATCAGAACCCACAATAGAAGAGACATTAGGATAAAATTAAATATCAGAACTGGAAAATGTACTACAGGGAGGACAGATTTGGAGAATTTTCTGGGAGGTTCTTTTTAGCTGACTATTTCATTATTACACATATAAAGTTCTTGTGGCAATCTGCTCTAAAGGAAAAACTGACAAGACAGAGGGTTAAGTTTCTTTCAAGAAGTAAACACTCTAGGGAGAAAAAGAAGAATGACACTTCTGGTTCATCAATAGCATCATTAAAATGTGAACATCATCAGTAAATTCCAGCCTTAATGTAGATAGTTTTTCTAAGCCGTCTAGAGAAACACATGGGGTATAAACTTTTAAATTATGCCAAAAACTAATTAAAACAGATATGTTGTAGATGTAATTGAATTCAACCATATTACCCATTTGAGAGGACTGGTTTTAAGGTCAGTCTCACTCTTTAATGCTTTTCTACAGCTCTAAGATGTAAGTGGATGTCTCCCCTACCCAATTCAGAGAAGCCCTGAAACCGAAGCCAAAAGATGCACTGAGAAGTCATTGTATTATATGACTTATCTTCTTTAAAAGCCCTGACTATTTGACATTTGATGAAATGCCAAATCCCAAGTGCCTGAGTCCACTCTGACACATTCTGTTTATTATGTAGTAGTTTCAAGTTGGGGACCCAATTTGCAACTAACTCCACAAGTTACATATTACATAATGGGTATGTTCTGATAAATCACAGGAAAAACATGTCAGTTTCATATCTAAAGGAAATGACTTTTGATATTTAACATCTTATCCTTAGCATGGCCTTGACAAATGAGATAAAACGTGATTCTCTTTGAGTTATTTCACTTAATGTATAAAGACTACTTACTATCTTCATTATATAACTGTCCTAACTCTAGTTTGGGAATATTTCTTAGATACCTCCATATATAGTTCTTCTTGTCAAGACATTTTATAAACTTACAGAATAATTCTATTGTTTTTAAATTCTTACCAAAGCTAGTAGTATGTAGGCATTTGAGAAATATTGTTCAATTCTATTTCTACAAACATACATCATGGTACAAACCTGAGATGGTATGAATCTGACTCAGTATATATTGACTGCAAAAAATCTGTACAATGTCTACCAGTCTAATTAAAAGTTAATAAGCTCCTTTTATTCAGTTTCTGAGTTTTCAGAATTACACATGCAATCTGACAATATTTTTTGATGTGACATAAATTTTAGTTAAATTCTAGGATATATTATGGAAACAAAATTTAGGAAATAGAGTGTCACTCTATCAGAACACATTATTCATGTGCACACATTTAAAAGAGAAACATCTCTAAAACTCCGAGGTTACTCAGGTAAAAGCAATACAGCCACATTATTCAAGCAAATATCAAATAATTACAATTTTACATTCTTGTGTTATTGCCACCACATGAATTTTCAACCCTCAGTCTTCATCAATCACAACAGAATTTCTAGCATTTAGAAGGAATTCTCATGGCTTTCAATACCACAGAAATTGGGATTTAAATTATTTATTAGTTAATGCTCAGAGGTTATAAGTGGGATGCATTCATGATTAGACATCAAAAGACCAGAACGAATTAGAATTGAAATACAAGTTTATAAAGATCCTTATTGAAGAAGACAAATAAATAATTTTTAGCTTTTTAAAAATGTAGATCATACATAACTGTCATCTTCCCCCATTTGGGGCACATCATAAACTCAGTGATCTCTGTGCATAGCTGCTTTCTCTCTGCACCCTTAGGCATTTCTGGGCATTTTAAATCTAGTGGGACAAGTCTAAACCTTACCAGAAACTTAAAGCGCTGACAGATAAAAGAAAACTGCCAGTTCTCTTCTATTTATAAGCTAATTTTCAAATGTCTCAATATAGACATATTACGCATACTACAGGTATCACTGCTTCTAGCTGACAGCAAATAAGAATTAACCTTATTTAATAACAAAATTGTAAGCATGCATCAGAGAAAGGTACTTGAACTTCCTTGTACAAACAACACGTCAGATTAATCACAGATAACTGTCTAGAAGTCTGTATCAGAAGCATTAAGCATTAACATCAACTTGAACATGAACAATTATTTCTTCCAAATGAGCTAGCCTTCCCTATTCTGAAAGAAAAAGGAAAGCAACAACTACAACGGAGCATATTCTGGCCACCTACTACGTTGGCTTGCAACTTTTTTGAATGGCTTATTAAAATAACATAATTAATTTCACTTAAAATATTAACGATGTGTACAGACCTTGGCTGGTGACACTGTCTAGATGCTATTATCTAATGGCTGTTCTTGCAACAAATCAAGCAAAACATAGCACTTCAGCACTTACAGACTGCTCACAGAGAACACCATCTGAGAAACCTTTTGCATTTAAGATTAAGGCTCCACACAAGGTTTATTGTTAGCCCCAGCATGCGAGAAGGAACCGGAGGATGGAGAGAAGCGCTTACTTCGAAAATGCTCTGAAGCGTAATAATAGACATCCTCATAGCCCTCGTGGTAATCCTCTTCTGGTCGGTACTTTTTCCCCTTTCTTCTCCTAGATCTTCTTATCGCCTTGACAAAACCCAGGAAGCGGTCCATCTCTTACTCACCGTGCAGCGCGGCACAGCTAGCACAAGAGCACAGCAATAGCCCAGCTGCTCTGCGAGCCGGTGGAGCATGAATGACCAATACCAAACCTGGACCAGGACAGCTACCCTTCTATCTACCTCTGGGCTACCATCGACACGGCGACTTTGGCCATAGGAGGGGAAAGAAAATAATAGCGATATGGGTTTACCTTGACAATATTTCTCATTTAGATCAATAAACTGTCAAATCTGTAATTTAAAAAAAAAAAAAGAGGAAAAGAGAAAGAAAGTGAAATGGTAATAAAAGACTAAGAAAAAACAAAGAGCAAAGCTTTGGACTTTAAATAGCTTCAAAACAAAGTTCAAGAGATTCAGCTGAGGCAAGAGGAGTCCCAGCACGAGAATTTCACTATCCAATATCTCCATCATCTCATCATCGGGGCGGGGGTGTAGGAGAAGAGAGGGGCGGGGAAACACATTAGTCAATGGACTGAACCAAAGTTAGAGACTGAACTGACTTTCCTACCTGCTAATCCAACACCCTAATCCTAGCCCACATTATCTCAAAACATGTGCTTGGGAAACCTCTTGAAAAGCTATTGTTTTGCAATGGGCGTACTGATTAACCCTTTGTGCTCCCTTGCATATCAAATTAATAAGCAGCAAAGTGGTTTCATCCATATGCACAGCCCTCTTGCTGACAGGAGTGTGCAGTATGTGTTAATTGGAGCAGCAGGGAGAAGGCTCAGCAGCTGCTTTCAAATGACACGTTTACCCACTGGGCATTAATGTATTCCAATCACTGTTTGATCTAAATATTAAAATGCACTTCACAGAGAAGCTTCTCATAGGCTTAGTAATAGCATACCATAATCAGCAAATAAAGGAAACTGCCTGGTTTAAGGGAAAAGAAATACAAATAATCCAACTCAACTTAGACTGAACTCAAATATAAACCTAGCTCAATTGTTACATTTTTTAAAAAACATGAAAGTAAATGGGCTAAACAGATAACAAAACTTAATTCTTCTTGGTGAAGACAGTGGAAAGAGAAATTTCATAATATGCTCACATGCTGTTCATCCTTTATCTCTAAAAATCACAAGCTTTAAAAAATTATTTTTAAGAACAACAATCAGAAACACTTCATAGTAGACGAGAGAGGTACTCTAAAGTCTAGAGAGGTCAGCATTAATCATGAATAATTTTTTTTTCTCTATAGCTTCTTTCTTCTTCAGGTCTTTAAGCGAAAGAGAACTTTTAACACCAGGAAAAATCTGATTAGTTTACAATATAATTAATCAAGCATGTCAGCATATTACCTATGAAACTAATGATATACTGCAGCTCCATGTTCCCAGAAATATAATTTTTTAAAAGTCTTCTTACTGAATAAAGATAGTTCAATATCTGTGTAATGTCAAGTTTGTAGGATCATCCCAGAGGGAACTGACTGCACTTTGCACTCTGTTAGATTCACAAGCAATTTGTCTGTCTTCTTGATTTACACAGTTCCCTATTTTCAGATATAAATTGATAATGATGGAGCAGGGAGAAATTTACTTAGAAAGGCAAATATTCATCAGCCAAGAACATATCGCGTCTAAAATATGTAGTTACTTTCAATGGTTCTGTGAAGTTCCTTTATTCCCAGAAGTTTCCCATTTTGTATGCCTTAGGAGTAAGTTTGTGGAAAGAAACACTAACTTAATGATGCTGACAAAAAGATGCTACAAAATGTTTTATGAATATCTTTAAATTTAAAAAATCACTTGTCCTTAGGTTTCTTTTTTCTTTCTTTCTTTTTTTTTTTTTTTTTGGTTTCAAATCCTTTATTATTCTGATTCCCTCAACCAAAACAAACTAGAACAATTAACAAATAATGAATGAGAAATTTGAAGATCTGGATTTTAGACCTGAATAGTCACTAAATATATGACAATAATAATACACAATCTTTTAATTTAACCTAACAGCTCTAATAATGAGGTGAATGTAATTATACCTCTATGGATGAGCAAAAAAAGGTTCAATGGTGTTTTAGTGGTTTGTCCAAGATCACAAAGCTAATATTATCACGGCAGGTAGTAGCGGGTATTTTTCATACCAGTTCAGAGATTATTTTGTCTATCTAAGAATTACATGCATTCAAGTTCATTCTTTTCTATGTAAATTTTCTCTTGAAATGGAATTTGAAAAAATTGTCAACTTTCATTTTTAATGGACCACACATATATCTTGGTTTATGTGATTAATTCAAGTATATGTGTCCCCCAGAGACACATTATTGCATTAGCAGGCAATAAATTTTACGCAACTACACTTGAATTTTAACTCTTAAATTAGTAGAGTCCATATTAAGTTTTGTAGTTTTAAGCTCCCAGTTCAATCTAAAAGGACTAACTTACAGAAGAGATGGTGCTTTACTCTTTAATACAAAGAAGATCCCTTTTGCATAGAACAACTTAAAACATTTCACTAGAGTTTGATTTTTTAATTTTGGTATTTAAAGGGACTGATTTTCTCAAGCAGTGGTAAGCAACTATTTTTGCACAAGAACTAATGCAGACAAAGTAAAATTATCTACACACCAAACTCTGTTTTCAGAAATAAACAGAAATTGTACATAAGCACCTATTTTTTTTTTTTACTTCTGAAGGATTACATTTGTTAACATTTCAGTATCTGTAATGATAGAATTTTTATATGAGATGTGGTTTGGTGGTGCTGGGGAGGAGGAGTTCAGAGTTTAGCCATATATTTGAAGGCATACAGCAGAAGGTGTAAAAGCTCATTACAACAATCAGAGACGCTTGGGAAGCCAGGATAAGGAAGCTGTTATTTAGGGGAGGTCCACTTGGGTCACAAAGAATGAAAGGATGTTGCAACAGATGATGTGAAGGAGGGAAAGCATGAGTATATGGGCCACAATCTGAAAGACAGAAGACTAGACACCGGGTGCTCTGCCTGAGGGGTGGCGGAGGTAAACGAGATCATTTTATTCAATTTTCCTGGGTCCATATTTCTTGATATGGTTTGTATCTGTGTCCCCACCAAATCTCATGTCAAACTGTAATCCCCAGCATTGGATGTGGGATCTGGTGAGAGGTAACTGGATCATGGAGATGGATTTTCCATGAATGGTTTAGTACCATCCCCTTGGTACTATTCTCTCAGCAGTGAGTGAGTTCTCATGAGATGTGGCCCATTAAAAATGTGTGGCACCTGGCCAGGCGCGGTGGCTCACGCCTGTAATCTCTGCACTTTGGGAGGCCGAGGCAGGTGGATCAAAAGGTCAGGAGATCGAGACCATCCTGGCTAACATGGTGAAACCCTGTCTCTACTGAAAATACAAAAAAATTAGCCAGGCATGGTGGCGGGCACCTGTAGTCCCAGCTACTCGGGAGGCTGAGGCAAGAGAATGGTGTGAACCTGGGAGGTGGAGCTTGCAGTGAGTAGAGATCCCGCCACTGCACTCCAGCCTGGGCGATGGAGTAAAAAAGTGTGGCACCTTCCCCCTCTCTCTCTTGCTCCTGCTCTGGTCCAGTGAGATACTCACTCCCCCTTTGCCTTTCACCATGACTGGAAGCTTCCTGAGGCCTCCCCAGAAATAGATGCCGCTATGCTTCCTTTACAGCCTGTAGACCTATGAGCCAATTAAACCTATTTTTTATACATAACCCAGTCTCAGGTATTTCTTTATAGCAATGTGAGAACGGACTAATACACTTCTGAATTTTTTCCCATCTTCTACACTAAAATGATCCATGTTTAACAATAAAGGGCAAACCTAAAATCTTTGTCAATTCTTGGTTGTATTATAATGCTAACTGTTGTTTAACAATTGCTTCACAGTTAGCTATTATAATACAACCAAGAACTGACAGATTAGTACTGTAGTTCAAGTCCATTCAATTAGGTGTACCACTCTTTGCGTAGAGAGAATGGCCCTTTCACTCCATACCACAAACTCCAGTAAGAGGTGCTATTTATCAGTTATTGCACTCTATATTCTAAAGTGATGCGACAGTTGAGAAGTTGCAAATGGCAGTTCACAGAATGGCAGTTTATCTCCCACAAATACGTTTTGTTTGGCTCACATGAATGTTTGTGGTTTTGTTCTTGGTTTTTTGTTTTTTGTTTTTTTGGAGACAGACTCTAGCTCGGTCACCCAGGGTGGAGTGCAGTAGCGCGATCTCGGCTCACTACAACCTCTTCCTCCCAGGTTCAAGCGATTCTCCTGCCTCAGCCTCCCGAGTAGCTAGGATTACAGGCGCCTGCCACCATGTCCAGCTAATTTTTGTGTTTTGTTTGTTTGTTTGTTTTTTTGAGACGGGTTTTCACTGTGTTGGCCAGGCTGATCTCAAACTCCTGACCTTGTGATCTGCCCACCTCGGCCTCCCAAAGTGCTGGGATTAAAAGCATGAGCCACTGTTTTTCTGTTGTTTTTTTTTTTTTTTTAAACTGAGCAAACATCTAAAGTCAAGAGATTTCATAAATAAATCAAACGTTTGTTTTTGTCTTGAAATAGCAAAAGATTTGGTAACCTTGAGCCTGATTCCAATATGGCAACTATTGATTAGAGCTGAGTGGTGGCTGCCTGCCACCCATAAATAAACATGTGCTTTCCATTTAGCTAGAGTCCCTCCCCAGGGTCCAATTCAATCATTCAGTTACCACCTGGCCCCTGCAGGCATAAATGCTTGTGAACAATGGTTGAAGTACTATCCTGACTAGCCAGTCTCAAAACACTTATTACTTTAAAAGAAATTCCAGCACCCCTATATTTTGATGTAAAGAAAGCAGGCTATTATAATAAATTGGTTATCAGTTGAGCTAAATGTTCACTAAACTATAATATTAAATTTATTAGAAAAATTTGTTCACATGAGAAAATAAAGCAGTTTGAAGTATTCAACAAAATGCATTTCAACCAGCAAGGGCAAATATATGTTAACAAATATGTATTTTTCAAGTGCTAATTATTTTCTTTTTTGGGAAGTAGGCAATTGCCTATATAGCATTTACATGATTTCTGTAGTCTTCTGAACTGGATTCTTCATCCCCTTTTAGGAAAAAAGAAATGGACCAGCTATTGAGATTAAATCTTCAATTTATAACCTTTCCTAGATCAGCGATTAGGGAGTTCCCTTCAATGCATAATTAAATTGAGTAATGGTTATAGTATTTTTTTTTTAGTAACAGTATGAAACACACAGTCTATAAGAGAAATCTTTAAGACATTAAATTAATCTGGCCCTTTTAGATTTCATAGCATCTGCATGCGATGCCAATAATTGCTGCAGCCTTCATGTAGCCTTGGGAGAGATACCCTGACCTACTGAGGATGAGAATGGGAAAGAAAAAAACACTCTGTTCTCTGGCACTAATGGTATTCTCATTAGACCCACTCCTACTTTACTGTAGCAAATGATTTGTAATATCCCTTCTTACTAACTAAAACTCATAGATCATGTAACTCATGAGCACATAATTTAAACACAAAATGTCTTTTTTTTTTTTTTTGAGACAGGATCTTGGTGTGTTGCCCAGGCTGGAGTCCAGTGGTACAATCACAGCTCACTACAGCCTCCACCTCTCAGGGTCAAGTGATCCTCCCACCTCAGCCTCCTGAGTAGCTCGGACTACAGGCATGTCTCACCACATACAGCTAATTTTTGTTTTGTTTTGAGACAGACAGGGTTTCACCATCTAGCTGATCTTGAACTCTGGAGCTCCAGCAATCTGCCCACCTTGGCCTCCCAAAGTGCTGGGATTGCAGGCATGAGCCACCACACCTGGCTTAAACACAAAATGACTTAATGCTGATATATATTTAATAATACGTATTTCAAATAAATGGATCTGAGGGCATTGCTACAACAGAAAATATAGTTAAATCCTTGCAACCACTTCTAATGAATAATTCTGAATTTGAGAGGGGATCAGAAGCCATTCCATACATCATACAGAAAATAAAAAGGTAGACAGGTAGATATCAGAATAAAAACCAGTATATTCACTGTACACTAAAACTGAAAAATATTTCATGTCTGTATAACAGTATTAGCTTCTAGGCTCAAATAATTATAAATAGATTTTCATTTATAAGAGTTTTTATTTGCCAGGCATGGTGGCTCACAGCTGTAATGCCAGCACTTTGGGAGGCCAAGGCGGGTGGATCACCTGAGTTCAGGAGTTTGAGACCAGCCTGGCCAACATGGTGAAACCCCGTCTCTACTAAAAATACAAAAACTAGCCAGGTGTGGTGGTGTGCGCCTGTAATCCCAGCTACTCGGGAGGCTTAGGCAGGAGAATCGCTTGAACCTGGGCGGCAGAGGTTGCAGTGAGCAAGATCACACCACTGCACTCCAGCCTGGGCAACGAGAGTGAAACTCTGTGTCAAGGAAAAAAAAGAGTTTTTACTGATAATAGTTATGTGAGGGTTGTACAGGATGCAGAATAAATTTTCTGTTTGTAACCACGTCTCCCTCGTTTTAATATTTCTAGCACCTTCAGCCACCATCCATAAAATGCTAGCAATAATCCCCAATCCCCAGCATTGTGATAACCCAAAATATAGAAAAAAATACTCATTATGTTTAAAAGACTTTTTCCACAAATAATTCTTAATTGGGTCTCTAATTTGATTCTGTCCAATTACTACTTATTTGTGTTGTTTATTAAAGCATAGAGCCACCTGCCTAAACAGTGATAATATACCCTAAGTTTGCTCATCTGCAAATTGGTGAATAAATTAAGCCAATTCATCCATCTGTGAGCTATTTCAAGGTCGACCCTCCATTGGCTACAAGATTTTGAGTTAAAAAGACAGTGGAGGACAGTGCTTACAGTTTGATAATGTTTGCTTACTGAGCATGAAATGAAATTTAACTGTGGCATATCTGCATTTGTAAATTTATTGTGGTTGTTTAGACTTCTTGCAAAATGAAATGTCAGGCAGTCATTCTGAGATTGCAAATATATTAGGCTTCAAAGGGCTCAGATAACTGAGGTAATTGAGTTTTCAAAGATTTTTTCTACTTTTTTTCTACCATATAGAATTAATATGTTCATTCAATAAGTGTAGAATGAGCATAAAAGAGCAAAAGCATAAAAATAATTTCTGAATGTAAAATGCTAAGTGTGCCATCTGACTATTATAAGGATTTCAAAAATGTTCATTGTATCGGAACTCATTTTTTCCTGAAGGTGTATGTGTCTTAGGAGGAAAGATTTGGACTAGAAAGTCTCTTCTAGCTACAAGATGTTATTATTTTTATGCAGCTAGATGCTTTGAAGTGATGAAAAATACAGTGCTGATTATAGTGTCTTTTAAGGTAATAGTGAGACTTCACGGAATCTATTTAAGCTCAATGTTTGACGGTTCTGAAGAATATATTACCTAATGCCTTCTATTTCCCGGAATTCATTCCATTTTCCCTGTCTCTCTCTGATTCTCTCTCTCTCTGACTCTCTCCTCTCTTCCTCCTTCCCTCCCTCCTTCCCTTCTTTCTCCTTGCCAACTTGTTCTTTTCAAGCTACTTGGAGATAAGAAAAGTCTATTTATTTTAAGTTATACATATTTATTTATTTATATTTGTCTCTTGGTTGGTTGGTTTTTACCCAAGTACTGAATTTCTAAAAGCTGAGAATTTTATTTATTCATTTGGCTACAGGAACATTTTCTTGGTATTTAAATTTGTTCCTGTGGTCTCACTTCTAAGTTGTCATAAATAATCTAATTTAAATTTCTCTTCTTTTCCATCTCTAAATGCATTGCCATGTGATTCATCTTTCCTGCCTTCTCGGCCTTTTTCTCTTAAAGCCATTTCTTTGGCCCCCAATCCTAGCTATGATTTACAAGCAAACTTATTTGGGTTAATAGCAAATATTTTAAAGCACTTGTGAGTTTTAGATTTTTTAACAGCCATTTACCCAATTTGAGTTATCCAGCATTTCTGCCTCTCCTTTTTACTTTTATTTTTATTTATTTATTTATTCATTTTGCGATGGAGTATCACTCTGTCACTCAGGCTGGAATGGAGTGGCGCAATCTTGGCTCACTGCAACTTCCACTTCCCGGGTTCAAGCAATTCTCCAGCCTCAGCCTCCTGAGTAGCTGGGATTACAGGCACCCACCACCATGCTTGGCTAATTTTTTGTGTTTTTAGTAGAGATGGGGTTTCACCATGTTAGTCCAGCTGGTCTTGAACTCCTGACCTCAAGTGATCCGCCTGCCTCGGCCTCCCAAAGTGCTGGGATTACAGGTGTGAGCCACTGTGCCTGGCCTCCTCTTTACTTTTATTATTGAGCATTTGTCTGGTTCATTCGTCTGTTTGTTCATTTATTTACTCAATTGTTCTTCACACACATAATTACATGTTCGATATTTATTATGCAGTAGGTGTGGAACAGAATATGGAGGGAAAATTCTAAGTCATCATTCTCCTTGAGAGTAGCTTTAGTTACAAGTTCAAGTAAAGAGTTTAAAACTGTTAGCTTAAATTACACTTTTAGAATGTCTACAGCTCTAAGGATTCATTTTTTTGCCCTATAAAATGTATTTAGTGCCAGTCACATGCTAGATGTTTAATCCATCATGGCTTTGACCAACTTTTAGAACTGGTCCTATTTCACATTCTTGCTGGTTGATTTTGGTGTTTGACATACTTTTTAGGAGGAAAACATTAAAGACCCTTGAATAATTTAAACAGTATGTTTCCATGAACTATGAAGAATATGTGCTTGTCTCACACTAAATCTGATTCATTTATTCGACAAATGCTTCCCGTGTGTCTCTAGTGCCAGGCAGTATTCACACTCTAAAGATAGAACAGTGCACATGAGGGTAACACTCCTCTCATGGAGGTATATTATAGATGAGGAGGTGTGTTAGTCTGTTTGTGTTACTATAAAGGAATACCTGAGACTGGGTAATTTATAAAGAAAAGAGGATTATTTTGGTTCACGGTTCCCTAGGCTGTACAGGAAATGTGGTAAAGGCATCTGCTTCTGATGAAGGCCTCAGGGAGCTTATGATTATGGCAGAAGGTGAAGGGGAAGCAAGTATATCACATAGTGAGAGAGGAAGCAAGAGAGAGGAAAAGGTGCCAGGCTCCTTGTAAATAACCAGCTCTCATGTGAACTAATAGAGAGAGAACTCACTTATCACCAAAGAATGACACTAAGCCATTCAAGAGAGATCTGCACCGATGATCCAAGGACCTCCCACTAGGCCCCACCTCCAACACTGGGGATCACATTTCAACATGAGGTTTGGAGGGGAGACACATCAAACCATATCAGAGGAAACAGATAACATGCAGTAAATACATCATCAAACAAAGTAATTTCCAATAGTGAGAAGTGACAAGGTGATGCAATGGAAGTGACTCTGGGGGCTATATTTGAATGGGGAGAGCTGAGGAAACATTACCAGGAGGAGACACAACTTGAGCAAAGACCTAAAAAATACAAGAAGATCCATCCAACCAAAGGTGTGGGGGCAGTACCTTTGATACAGCATGAACAGGAAGGATGACAATACTGAGTTGGCATTGTGCCAGGGTCAGGAAGGTGACCACTGTGGAGAATAATAGGAGAGGAAGCTAAAGAGGCAGGCAGGGGCCAGCTCACCTCAGGCTTTCCAGGCCCAGATACAAATTGTGGGCTTCTATTCCACATGCATTAGGAGCACATAGAATTCAGTGCACAGTGTTAAATAGGGAAGTGACATGATCTACATTTAAGATGAATATTCTGGTTGTTTATGGAAAATGGGCAAGAGTGGAAATAGGGTTCTCAGAAAGAAATCAAGCATGATTCTTTGACTTTTGGTGTGAATAACTGGAAGGATAATACTGTGATAGTATTACTATGATAGGAATAATGGTGGAGATACAGGTTTAAGGGCTGTGCCTTAAACTATTGTCTATATTATGTGTATATACTTTATATATAGTTATAAATTTTATATATAGTTACATACTTTATATATAGTTATAAATCTATGAATTTTATTTTAGAAGTAAATGTACCACCTTCAGCTGTGCAACTGTGAGCAAGTTAAACTCTCTGTACCCCATTTCCTCATCTACAAATGAGGATAAACAATAGTACCATATTCATAGGATTACTGTGAGTATTAAATGAGTACATGAAGCTCTTGGAGATTGGTACATAGCAAGAAAAATTTAAATGTATTGTTATTGATAATAAAGGTTAATTTACTGAAAGGAGCCTTCTTTTCATTTTCATTCACTTTATTATAGCTGCTTCTTATGAAACCTTGTAATTATCTGCTTATTTAACTGTGAGTTCAAGGTAGAACTGTCCTTTTTATTGTTACATTCCGATAGTCTAACATATATTTGTCCCTTTATTAATTCAACAAAGAATTTACTGAATACTTATTATGTGTCCAGCTGCACTAAGTACTAGTGATACCATAAAAAAAAAAAAAAAAAAGCAATGACCATGTCTTAATGAAGCTTACATTCTGGGGGGAGAATGAGTTTATAGAAAAATTAAATAAATCAATAAGGTATATGTATTAGTTCTGTCACACTGCTATGAAGAAATACCCGAGACTATAGTTTATATTTAACAAAGAGAGAGAGAGAGAGGTTTAATTGACTCAGTTCTGCATCGCTGAGGAGGCCTCAGGAAACTTTCAATCATGGCAAAAGGCAAAGGAGAAGCAGGGACCTTCTTCACAGGGCAGCAGGATGGAGTGAGTGTAACCAGGGGAAATGCCAGACACTTATAAAACCATCAGAGCTCATGTAAACTCACTCACTATCACAACAACAGCATGGGGAAACCACTCCCATGATCCAATTACCTCCACCTGGTCCTGCCGTTGACAAATAGGGATTATGGGGATTACAATTCAAGATGAGATTTTGGGTGGGGGATAGCCAAACCATATCAGCAGATCCATATTAGATATTTATATCCTTTATATGCATATAGTAAGCATTTCATACAAATTTGTTTTGTTTAAGGAATAAAGCAATTACTATGTAACTAGATCTTCTACTGGAATATTACCAACAAAGGACAAGTCAAATCTCATGACGAGGTAGCACATTAGTGATTCTCATGGATGAGGGTGGTATCATAAGAGGGGAGAGTCAGAATCACCTGGGGAAGAGTTTTTTCCAAATCACAATGATCCTCCAAAACCTAGCTCAGGAACTCCATTTTCCAGAAAACTCTGCCTGATGATCACCTCCCCCATGCCTTCCAAGGGGTCTAGGCCTGAGACTTACAGCATCTAAGGATGACTCTATTAGTTTGGATACTAGTTCAGGTGCTTTAACAAATTAGTAAGAGTGGCTTACGCTGAGCACAGTGACTCATGCCTACAATCCCAGCACTTTAGGAGGCTGGGGTGAGTGGATTACTTGAGCCCAGGAGTTCAAGACCAGCCTGGGCAACATAGTGAGACCCCATCTCTACAAAAAATAAAAGAAAAATTAGCCAGGCTTTGTGGCACATGCCTGTGGTTCTAGCTACTTGGGAGGCTAAAGTGGGAGGATTGCTTCAGCTCGGGAAGTAGAGGCTGCAATAAGCCAAGATCACGCTGCTGCACTCCAGCCTGGGCAACAGAATAAGACCCTGTCTCAAACAAAACAAACGAACAAACAAAAAAAAATGGGGAGTGGCTTAAACAAGATGAAAGATTTCTTTCTTTCTTTCTTTCTTTCTTTCTTTCTTTCTTTCTTTCTTTCTTTCTTTCTTTCTCATATTAAGGTCTGAGTGGTGGGAGAGAGGAGGTTGAACTGTTACATGAGGTCATCCAGGGATCTGGGTTCCTTCTGTCTGAAACATGATAACAAGAAATATTGTCCTTATATTCATGAGTGTGACTCAATACTGTCATGGCCAAGTTCTAGCACAAAGGAAGAGAAAAAATAGTAAATTTTTCATCTGAGAACAGGATCAGTAAGTTGCACCTGTCACTTCTGTGTAGATGTCATTGTCTTTTGGTCACACCTTACTGAATTGGAAGAAGGGAAATGTGGTTTCTCTAAATTTGAGAGTTTCTATTAGCAAAGAATGGGTAAATAGACCCACTGGAGGACAATTATTTGTCTCCCCTCACTTACTTTATTGCAGCACTATTATTCTCTGTTGTTATTAAGACCATATTGGCTTTCCCTGAAACTGATCTCCAAGCTTGCTCAGCAAAGAGCCAGTATTTTATTCATGTTTGTTTCCCTGGTACCTTGCATAGAGCTTGGCCTCTGACAGGCACTCAGTTCCTGTATATTGATTGTACTAAAGGCTCTATCAAAATTTAATTTTCTTCTCACAACAACCTAGTAAGGTAACCATAATAATCTCATTTTACAGGTGCTGATATTTATAAACTTATCCATTAAAGATTCAATAAATTATGGACACATTATTTGTAACCAACCTTATGTAAGTCCTCTAAGTCCTTACTCTTTCACTAAACCACACTGGTACATTTTAAGAAAACACAAAAACTTGAGACTACCATTTTAAAATATAGCCTCAAAATCTTAAAGAAGTATTAGAATTTTCAGATGACTAACAGCCTTCTTTTTATCCTATATCAATGAAAATTTTCTGAATGACAAGAAACAAGAATTCTAACAGTAGACTTTGAACTTCTTACAGAATCTTAAAGTCATTTTGAAAAAAACAAAACTAGATCCTCAGTCCCATTTGTTCATGAAATATGTTCATATATTTGCTTCATGATTAAGGTTGCCCCCTTTATATTTTATACTAGAGAACTGTGGGGTTTATAACATTTTAACCTACTCAAGGCACTAGATCTTCAAAACAAAATGTAAATAAAGCAGTATTTGCAAAAGATGATTCCTCATGAACATCCTTTCCTCAGAAAACAAATAAGATTTTATCCAAGAGCCTGAGAAATACCAACTCAAACAAAATTAAGCCTGTTTTTCAACTGTAAGACTTCTAAGTGCTTTTATGACACTCTTATGCCAGTATGACTCTCTGACAGGCAGCAAACTTGTTTCATCACAGTATATATATACATAATTTTCAGTATGCACACACACACACACACACACACACACACACACACACACACATATATATATTTCCCATGGACTATTTCATTTTAAAGCATAAATTTTAAATTTGGTCTCAAGACCCAACTGCTCTTTAAAAAATTACTGAGGACATCAAAGAGCTTTTGTTTATATGAATTTTATTTATTGATATGTACCATATTTGACATTAAAACTGAAAATTTTATTGTATTTTTTACTTTTTGGGATGGAGTCTTTCTCTTGTCACCCAGGCTGGAGTGCAGTGACATGATCTCAGCTCACCATAACCTCCGCCTCCCAGATTCAAGCAATTCTTTTGTCTCAGCCTCCCGAGTAGCTGGGATTACAGGCACCTGCCACCATGTCTGGCTAATTTTGTATTTTTAGTAGAGACGGGGTTTCACCATGTTGGTCAGGCTGGCTGGTCTCGAACTCCTGACTTCGGGTGATCCACCCACCTCGGCCTCCCAAAGTACTGAGATTACAGGCATGAGCCACCATGCCCAGCCTGAGAATTTTAAAATATGTTTATTACTAATTTATTAAGCAACAAATACATCACATGTTAATATAAGTCAAATATTTTATGAAAAATAACTACATTTCTCAAATTAAAAAATGCCTAAGACAGGCATTGTTTTATATTTTTACTTAATCTGTTCGATATGTAGCTTAATAGGAAGAAGCTACATTTTAATGTCAGATTCTACATTCGATCTGTTGCAATATGTTATTTGAACAGAGTATACAAAGAAAATCTGAAATGTAGTTGGAAAAGGAAGGAGTATTTTAACAGCCTTTTCAGATAATTGTGGATATTCTTTGATACTATACCAGGATTCAACATTAAATATTAGTTATAATGTGGATCTGAAACTATGTCAAGGAACTGTTTGTACTCTATCACATTAATATCAGTTGTTCTTTCTTACATCTAGAATATATCTTGACACATCATGCATTTGTTAGTTGGAAAATATTGGTTCACTGAGTTATGCAGGTCTTCCAAATGTTAATACATTTCATGTTTCATTATACAATATCAAAACATCACATTCATTATCTCCACAAATCTCATCCAAAAAGTCAGTAAGTATATTAGGAAGCTGCCAAGTTCATAATGGTAGATACAAGTTTTCCAAAGTTCCAATTTTCACTTAAAAGCTTGTATTTTATTATTGGCAACAAATGTTATCTGTTATCCTTGAAGTAACAAATGAATTCATCTTGTTCATTTTTGAGAAAATGTCTGCCAAATACCCAAGTCTGAATAACTACAATTTGCCTGTCCATTCTTTCAATAAAAATATTATTCCATGGAAAAAGTAGCTAATTCAGTTCACAACTCAAACATTTCATTAAGTGTTTTTTTGGATACAGTCATAGTACTTTGGTATGCAACAGAGTGCTTTAAAAGTACGTCCCATTTTGTTAACACAGAATATTAAAAAGATATTTATTATTTCTTTAAAGGCATTCATAGGTGAAATCTGCTTTTTGTTTTTAATTGCATGTGTGTGGTGGCAAAGAATATACTACTACTACTAGTAAACCTTGGTGCCACTGTTTGGGTACTAAAGCTCCAGAGGTGTTACCCACTATTGTGTAAGCTCAAATAACATGGACCCCCAGGGGTCCATAGACTATACTTTGAGATCCACTGCTGTACAGAACCACTAATGAGTAAAAATAGAGAAGAGCCTTGGTTTACTGTTATTTTCTGCAAATTCTAATAAAAGGTGTCCCAAAAAATCTTAATGCAATTTAAAGCTTTAATAATTTCAGAAGTACAAATACTAACAATGTACTTAAATGTCTTTTACATGTATTTAGTTTAGTGCATTTGGGAGGATAAAATTTTATTTTAACATTTTTGCTTCCCAGTATTCCCAAATGGACTGCCAAAGAAGCCCTTTGCCTGGTGACCTCAGTCACCTGATCTGCCTCTATTACACTTTTGGCAGGTAATATCCAAACCGATGTATATTTCAAAACCTTTTACTTTTGTTGATTTTAAAGCTAGAATAATGAATTCAATCCTTTCAGCTAATAAGCTCAGTAGATGGAAATTTTTACAAAGTTTTAAAATCAACTAGAGCAATATAATCACATAAGATGGTAGTTATGTTGAACTGTAATAAGAAATATTAATGTTTTAAAATGTTAAGTAATTTTCAAATGTTGTTTTCTGTAAGTAATTACACTATATTATTCTTAGGTTACTGGTGTCACAGGAAATCATGATACAAATACATGAATTAAACCATTGCCTAACGTTAATAAATATTTATTGAACTACTATTATGTACCAGGAATTGGGCTAGGCACAGCAAAACATACAGTAAAATTTTTAAATAATATGCACTGCTACATTAAACCACTTTTATAATGCCAGTACAAGGTGGCTTTTAGTTTTATATGTCAAAAGGTCTAACTAAACTGATAAATTTGAATAGTTACTGCCAACATTCAAACTAAGAGTTCCAGTTTCCAGTTCAGCATCTAAGGAGCATGAGCATCACTACTCTATCCTAATAACAAGTGAAAGGCTAACAAACTGAATCAACAACTCTTCTTGAACCCATCAGAGATGTGATATCATAGGGCAAACCACTGCCCACAAAATTGAAGACACAAACAGGTGAATCAGAGAATCACTACTCTTACTGGAATGGAAACCAAAGCATAAATTTCTGTGGGAACTGATGCTGGGCTAGGAAAGCCTGTGCTGCAATTGATGAATTTCTGGAGTGTAGATAAGCCTGAAAGATAAAAACTCCAGGGAGACTCAGTCATCTAGAGGCACCTTACTTTAGTGAGCTTTACCTCCTGAAACCTGCTGAGGTTCTCACAGTGAATACTGAAGAAATATCTCCTCCTGCTTTTGGCAGGAAGAGGGAAAAATAACCATTTTGAAATATGCTGGGCTGGGCACGGTGGCTCACGCCTGTAATCCCAGCACTTTGGAAGGCCGAGGTGGGCATATCACGAGGTCAGGTGATCAAGACCATCCTGGCTAACATGGTGGTAAATAAGCATGTGAAAAGATGCTCCAAATCATATGCGATTAGAGAAATGCAAATTAAAATAGCAATAAGAAAGCACTACACACCTATTAAAATGTCTAGTGTCCACAAAACTGGCAATACCAAATGCTGGTGAGGATGTGGAGCAGCAGGAACTCTCATTCATTGCTGATGGGAATGCAAAATGGTACAGCTACTTGGGAAGACAATTTGGCAGTTTCTTAGACAACTAAATATTCTCTCTTAGTATTCAGTCCAGCAATCATGCTCATTGGTATTTACCTAAAGGTATTAAAAATTATGTCCATGTACAAACCTGCACATGGATGTTTATGTCAGCTTTATTCAAAATTGCCAAAATTTGGAAGCAACCAAGATGTCTTTCAGTAGGTGACTAGATAACTAAACTATGGTACATTCAGACACTGGAATATTATTTAGCACCAAAAAAAATGAGCTACCAAGCCATGAAAAGAAATGAAGGAAAATTCAATGCTATTACTAAGTGAAAGAAGCCAATCCAAAAAGACTACATAGTATGATTCTAACTGTATGACATTTGGGAAAAGGAAAAACTAGGGAGACAATTAAAAAAAACAACAGTGGTTGCTAGTAATCAGAAGGAGGGGTGGATAAATAGGTGAAGCACAAAGGATTTTTAGGACACTGGGATTATTCTGTGTGATACCATAATGGTGCATATGTCATTATACATTTCTCAAAATCTATAGAACATACAACACCAAGAGTGAACCTTAACATAAACTATGGACTTTGGGAGATAATGATATGTCAGTATAGGTTCCTCAATTGTAACAACTGTACCACTTTGGTGGAGGATGTTGATAATGGAGAATGTTGTATATCCATAGGGAGGTTAGGGATACACGGGAACTCTGTGCTTTCTGATCAATTTTGTTATGAACCAAAGCTACTCCAAAATATAAATTCTATTTAAAGAAAAAAAATCAACCTAGCCCTTTTCTAGTATATATAGTAAAATTATAAACTTGGTAGAGACAAGTTAGCAAATTTAGAAAATTTTATTTAACATTGTTTTTTAGATTTACCATTAATGAGTGCTATGAAAATGGAGCTAAATATTTTGTATCACAGCAAAAATGTGGAAAGCTATGGATGACTAAAGATCTTCATAACTGTTATATCTTTATGTTACCATGAGTACTCAAGTCCAAAACACCCTGACATGCATAATTGTGGTTTCCCCCTAACATCTTGCTTTGTGATGTAAGAAATAAAGAATACTTCTTTAGATTTCTAGCTTAGGTTGAGAAAAGGTTAAACAGATGCCAGGCTGCAAAGATAAAAAAAAAAAAATCCTTGTCAATGCAATTTAGTTGAAGTTTATATTTTAATTTTTAGTGGCATTAATTAGTCTCCCTAGAGAAATCGAGCCAATAGTAACTATAAATCTCTCTTATACATACTCACACTTCTGGGTTTTGGAAACAAACCATTGAGATCACCAGCAACTCCTTTCTTAAGCAGTCTTGTAGAAGGAAGTGACTTAGGAGGAAAAGGAGTGGAACTGAATAAGAGATTTGGAGTTTCATCAGAATAGGGGTGGTGATTCTGTATACATTTCATCACACAACAAAAAGTAGAGGCCCTACTGCGATCAAGTCATATCTAATAGGGGTTTTGAGTGTCACATCCTTGGCCGACTACATTATCTCAGGAAGAGCTCCTAGATGATGAGCATACCTTGGACCAGAAATAGAATAGGGGCCAAGTGATGGAGCCACTTCCATCTTGTGTGTGTGTGTGTGTGTGTGTGTGTGTGTATGTGTGTGTGTGTGTGTTTCTTTCTTTTCAATTACCTGGTATTCAGAAAGCATCATGCAGTTGAAACATTCAGGTGAGCTAGGAAGAAAGGAAAGAGCTGACTGTGAGAAGCTTATAAAAGCCCAGAAGCCATATTGCAACACACGTAGAAGCAGAATCCCTGGTAGAAGGTGGCTTTGCCAATCTGTCTTCTTATTTTCACCTATGTTTTATGACTAACAGAACCATATACTTTCTCAGCATACTTGTGAAAAATTCCAAAACTCAGCATGCCATTCCTTTTATAAAGCCAAAACCAGATTATTAAAAAGTTGAAAAACAATACATGCTGGCAAGGCTGCAGAGAAAAGGGAATGCTTATTCATTGCTGGTGGGATTGCAAATTAGTTCAGCCACCATTGGAAGCAGTTTGGAGATTTCTCAAAGAACTTAAAGCAAAACTGCCTTTTGACCTGGCAATCCCATTACTTGGTATATATCCAAAAGAAAATAAATTATTCCATCAAAAAGACACATGAACTCATATGTTTGTCACAGCACTTATTAACAATAGCAAAGACATGGAATCAACCTAGGTGCCCATTAACAATGGACTGGATAAAGAAAATGTGGTACCTATACACCATGGAATACTATGCAGCCATAAAAAAACCAAAATGATGTCCTTTGCAGCAACATGGATACAGCTGGAGGCCATTATCTTAAGCAAAATAACACAGGATCAGAACATCAAATACTGTTATGTTCTCACTTATAAGCGGAAGCAGAACATTGGGTACACATGGACATAAGGATGGAAATGGGGGAGGAGAAAGGGAAAGGAGCAAAGGTCAAAAAACTGTTGGGTACTATCCTCATACCTGGCTGATGAGATCAATCATACCCCAAACCTGAGCATCACATGATATGCCCAGGTAACAAGCTTGCACATGCACTCCCTGAATCTAAAATAAAAGTTAAAATTATAAAAATAGATTAACTAAAATAAAGCCAAAGCTAGTAACACAGAAATAGGTCTTCAACTGAAAACAGACCTAGTAATTAGTTCCAGCAAACCCTACTAACTGCATGACCTTGTGCAACTTAACCTCTCTAGACTTGTTTTCTCATCTATAAAATGAGGGGATTGCACAATATGATAGCTTATGTGTTTCGAAGCTCTAAAATTCTATAATTATCTGATTACATAATCCTCAGACATGTAAATATCTTGAATATCAAAATTTCCTAGGAAATTAAGATAGCATTGTAAAGAACTGTTTTTTTATAATTATGTGTTATTTGGTACATGTTGGTAATGGTTCTCAAGTTGCTGCCTTTGTATTTGTTTTGGGAGATTAAAATTCCTTGAGGATAGAGATCTCTAGATTTCTATTTGGTTGATTACCCAATAATGTCTAGCAAAGTGCTTTGCACATTAACATTTTCATGATAAAAATGATCAATGATCATTTACAGCTTCCTTGATTTATTAAAACAATTAAGATTCATCTTTCTCCTTCATCAGTATTTACTCTGGCACCTAATACACCATATGTATCTCTAGAGCAGAAAAATTAAGATTTTGTACTTTGATAAAAAAAAATCAGAGACATTTAATAGAAGCAATATTGGAAATCAAGAATTTACTCAGTAAACACCAACTGTAATACCAGGAAATCATTTCTTTATACAAATGATTTCCCAGGCCTGAGAATCCTAGCACTTACACCACTCACAGAGTACAGAATTCAAGGAAAGAAAGAGTTCTGATTTGGGGTGACAGCATCATCCTCTTTGCCTTTCTCTCCCACAATATAATCCCAACAGATAACCACACGCTTTTTACTGTCATGTTTGGGCTAAAATTCTCATCAATTGAACAAGATGTAAAACAGAAAGTCCAATGCCATCCTCAAACTCTGAAACAGAGAGCCTGATGATTCTGAAGTGTAACCAGTTCTAACTCTATTAATAGGTCTATCCTTTCCAGGAGAGTAAGCAGAAACAGGCTGCAGCTGCCACAAGGCCCTAATGTTTCATTCTTTGTACAAGTCTGACAAGTTTTCAAATTTAATAGCATTAGCAATGATGTGATGTAACCGTGGCAGAGGTAGCCTGAGTCTGCCAGGATTTTTGAAAAGGTGGGTGGGGCACAATCCCTAAACACCTAATGGTTTGGGATAAGGCATTTTAATCATTTAACCAAAAAAATCAGACATACTAACAACCCTCCCCATCAAGGTGGAGTGCAAAGAAGCAGTAGTTACTGGTTGAAAGGTGGATGGTTTCAGATATATGTGAATAAAGACATAGCCTGTGCTGTTGAAGCTCCAGGCCCAGGTCATGCGTCTACACTAGGACTGCCTCATATGATGAGTCATTCCTTGCATGGCACTGGATAATTACTGCATGCCTGAAGCATTTTACTGGGTCTTTTTGATGTGACATAGCTCAGAGGATTTTACAGGGCTTTGGCAACGCAAATGGCCTACTCATCATGAAGCTCAAACACCACCTCCCTCCCCACCAAGCCGAATGTCCTTTGCATAACCTGGACAAGTGGTTGTCCATTTTTCCTTCAATGTGTCTATTGATGAGAAGGTCACACATTTAAATAACTGTGGTTTATATAGAGGAAGCACAGGGAAACTCATGATTCAAGGATAATTATAACCAAGAAAAGGCCACTCGAAGTGAATTCACTTAGAAGCTAAATTTCATAGTTCAGAGCAGAAATAAGAAGGCTAGAAAAATGAACAAAAATGAATACAATATTGACTTTTATCTTTTTTTAAGAGGGGGCATAATTTTTTTAAATTACTGGAAATGTATATGATAGCACAAAATCATATAATAAAAAATTTAACATCCTTTACTTCATGTTGGACTTTCATTAGCTTAGTCTAAAAGAGGCCATTTTGGTAAAAGTTTCCAAGAGCTTTTTTTCCCCCAAAGCCCTCTCTTAATCCCTTGATAAACAAATCATTCTCTTTTGACATGTTTATATTACCACTATTGTCTACTTTTCATCTTCAATTTTTAACTAGTCCAATTCTGTCCTTATATTTGAGCAGTCTGTCTGCATCTCATCAATCTCATTAAACTGAACCTTTCTGCAAGATTTTCAATTTACACTATTCTTCATTGCCAAGAAGAGTAATCAGTAATAGCATGTATTTGTGGCCTTTCCTAACAATTCATAGGGTCAAATTTTAAAATAGTTAGTTTATAAGCAAATTTTTTCATGCCATAAAAATTTTTGCTTCGTAATTCATTTAATAGAGATTTCCACATCGTCATTATCACCTTTCTCCATATGACTTTACACAAAAGGCATGAGAGGTTAAATACAAAGTCTGCCAATATCACGCATGATCATATTATTTCGTACAAAGGGCATTAGCTGCCTTCTCACCAGGGAAAGTAGTTTGATATAGATATGCCTTCATCCTTATCCTTAGGGATTAGTAAGTATAAAATCTTAGGTTCACTTTGGGTGCCATCCTACTTTGCCCAATGACTATATCTGAGACTTCAGGCAAGGCACTTAACCTGTTTATCCCACAGTTCCCTTATCTGTAAAATGGGCATAATATAGTACCTTCATCCCTAGCTGCTTCCAGGATTAAATGATTGTACAGTGCCTGGCAAGTAATCAGCACCTAACAAATGTCAGCTTTTCCTCTGCTGCTGCTCTTATTGTAATAGAATGATGAGAGTGCCCTTTGAATGACTAGTAGCAAAGTTCTTCCTTTTCAGGGCATAAAACTACATTTTAAAATGCTGAATGCATCCTATATCAATGGAATAAAATTTTTGATTAAGGACTGGAATACTTTGACACTGTTGTTGGGAGTTAAATTAGTTCAACCGTTGTGGAAGACAGTGTGGTGATTCTTCAAGGATCTAGAACCAGAAATACCATTTGACACAGCAATCTCATTACTGGATATATAACCAAAGGATTATAAATCATTCTACTATAAAGACAGAGGCACACATATGTTTATTGCAGCACTGTTCACAATAGCAAAGACTTGGAACCAACTGAAATGCCCATCAATGATAGTCTGGATAAAGAAAATGTGGCACATATACACCATGGAATACTATGCAGCCATAAAAAAGGATGAGTTCAGGCAGGGGGCATGGAAGAAGCTGGAAACCATCATTCTCAGCAAACTAATGCACAAACAGAAAACCAAACACCTCATGTTCTCACTCATAAGTGGGAGTTGAACAATGAGAACACATGGACACAGGGAGGGGAACATCACACACTGGGGCCTGTCAGGGGATGCGGGGATAGGGGAGGGATAGCATTAGGAGAAATACCTAATGTAGATGACGGGTTGATGGGTGCAGCAAACCACCATGGCACGTGTATATCTATGTTATAAACCTGCATGTTCTGCACATTTACCCCAGAACTTAAAGTATAAAAAAAAAGAAAGAAAGAAACCAAGTCTTCAACTACTACTCAGAGTTTCTATGATCCCAAAATACTTACAAAGAATTAGGCAGATTGAACTGAACAGTAAGCAAAATGTTATTTTATGGTAATTGAATCTAAGTTCTATTTCTACTTCAAGTGCTGCTGGAATCAGAGATTTAAACATCATCTAGAGAAATCTCTATTCTACATAAATTAGATGAAAATAAACTCATGAAAAAGAAAATAAACAATATATTAAATTCTAGCCAATGAAAAAATAAGAGTGAAAAAGGAGTAACTTTTCCTCCAAAGCACAAAATTCTAAATGCCATTAAACTGAATTAAAATTGGAGTGAAGGCAGGAAGAATTCTCACATCCTAAATAGATCACAGGCTCAATTCCTCTTCTTTTCTAAATACTCACTAGGTATATTCTGTATGTATGTTTTTTTAAGAAATGCATCAAAGAGAGTATTGGTAGAGGGAAATCAATAATATACATCCAAATATGAGAATATTTAATATTTTTCAAAGCAGCAGCTTGCTTAATGTCTAAGATTTCTCTCTCTTTCTTCCTTGAAGTCAACTTTTGGAGGTAGAAAGAAAAATTCAAATCATTGTATTAGCATCTTTTGTCACATAAAAATATTACTAAAATTTAGTGGCTTACAACTATACACATGAATTTTCTCCCAGTTTCTGTGGGTCCGGAGTCTTGACAAGGCTCAGCAAGGTTCTCTTTGTCGGATCTCTCAAGGCTGCCATCGAGGGACCACCTGGGCTGAGTTCTCATCTGAAACTCAACTAGGGAAAGAGTCTACCTCTAAGCATACTCAGAATGTTTGCAGGGCTTCAGTTTCTTACTGGCTATTGGCTGGGGCTTGCCCTTAGTTTGTAGAGGTTGCTCACTTACTCAAAACCAGGTGTGTGTGTGTGTGTGTGTGAGAGAGAGAGAGAGAGAGAGAGAGAGAGCACAAGACAGCGAGAGCAAGAGAGTGCCAAAAGGACAGACACTACAAATTTATACACTAATCACATAATTAGGTAGATGTAATCACATATATCCTCTCACCTTTGCCCTGTTCCATTGGTTGGAAGCAAGTCACAGGTGCTATCCACACTCAAGGGGAGGGGATCACACAAGGGCATGAATGCCAGGAGACAGGTGCTATGCAGGCCACCTTAAGAGTCTGTATGCAACACTCATCTATTTTAATGCTTAGAAGATTCAACTTTAGTGCAAGAATGACAATGTTGATTTGAAAAACATGAAAAAAATTCTCCCTTCCACATTTGCCTTTTTTCCCTACCTCAGTAAACAAGCACTGGCTCTTTTGAGGTATCATTTTGAAATTACTGCAAAAATTAGATAGACATGTGTCTGTAATTCAAACTTAAAAATAAATTCTTTTTCATAAAAACATATCTTGCTTATAGGGCCACTACCGAATAAGTGTGTCAAGTTCTAGTTTTCTTAGTGCTTCATTGGTGGTTGGAAGCTGCTGAGAAGAAAGTACGACACTGTCTTTCCATGGTTCTTTCACTGCGGCCTCCCACAGGAAGGAGATACATCACTGTCAAATCCTGGACTTGCCCTAATTTGGGGACTCCCATGCCTCAGGGTCCAAAATGGACGAAACACTAGTCCCAAGATGACATAAATTACCAGCTTTGTGGTGAGGCAATTATTTTATCTTAATTTAACATTCACACACTACCTTTTCTACAGGCTTTAATAAATTATAGAATTGCAGGCCTTGTGAATTTTAGATATAATCATAACTATAGATGATGCCATATGTGATAGTATTAGGTTAAAGAGAGCAAGAGACTGCCAAAGGCTAAAGTAAAAAAATTAAAACTAATAAATAGGCATGATACTTGGAATTGTTGACACTGAGTTCACCTTTCAAATTTTAAGGCCACATCATCCATTTATTTTCTACCCTACTGCCATACAGTACTTCAATAATATGATTTGAAGATTACTAGTAGTATTATGAACCAACAGCTCACATTCCCTATCACTTTTACATTTTCAAAACACATTTATAACTGTTATCTCATTTTAGAAAAGTAAAAATAGAATCAAGTATGATTAACTCTCATCATTTTTCAATAGACATTTTAGGTAAGTAAAAATGGAATCAAGTACGATTTACCCTCATCATTTTTCAGTCTTTCTTATAAAGAAAGTTTTATCTTTCTTTTGCAATAGACATATTAACACCTTCCCTTCAAAATTCAGCTCCAACTCCTTGGTCAGGCGAGGAGGCCTTCTGAGAGTCGCACTATACTTGCTGCCATATCCCTCTGCAGACTTAGTTGTTTTCAAGTGTGTTTTATCTTTCATTTGCTTGATGAGAATCTCATTAAGGGAAGGGATTTAACTTATGTTTATTTTTGTTGATATTGCTCCTGTAATGCCTCATAAATGCTGTTGTTCATAGAAGCATTCAACAAAGACAGCCAATGGTCTGACATTTAGCCACTGATTGAAGGATCTTTATCATTTCAGAGAGACTTCTCTTTATACCCTAGAGGCAGACTGAAAAAATGCCCACCTCCCCAGGATGAATTCACTTCTGAATCCCCAGAATCCGTAAATATTATCTTTTATGGCAAAAGAGTGACTATTACCATATATGGCAGAAGAGTGACTATGACCTCTTACATGATCTTGAGAAAAGGAGCTTGTCTTGAACTATCCAGGTAGACCCTAAATGCAATCACACATATTCTTGTGAGAAAGTGGCAGAGGAAGTTCTAAAGCACAGACCCACAAAAGAGGAGGAGAAAATCTGTACATGAGGGTAGAGACTGGAGTGACATGGCCACAAGTCAGGGAATGCCAGCAGCCATCAAAAGCTGGGAAGGGAAAGGGACAGATTCTTCCCTAGAGCCCCCACAGGAAATGGGACCCTGCTGACACTTTGAGGTCAGCTCCATGAAACTGAGTTTGGATTTCTGACATCCAGAACTCTAAGAGAAACAATAAAATTTGCGTTATTTTAAGCCACCAAGCTTGTGGTAATAACACAACAGCCACAGGAAACTAATACAAGCCCCTAACCCTTGATACTTCCTTTCTCCAATCAAAAACAGGGAAAGACACTGTGTCTCTCCCTCCACTCCCCACTTGCCCCCAAATCTAGTTAAATTTTGTCTCCATGATGAATGTTTTTGTCCAATAAGAAAAAAATATCTTTGTAGTAGATTCCCATGTGTGTGGCATTTTATAGCTCAAGCGCTTTCCCAAACCATTTGATCCTTCAACCATACTGTGAGGTAAACAGGGCAAGTACTATTACCTCTCAGTTTCAGGTTAGGAAAGCCTGTTGAGAGAATAAGTCACCCTAAGTTCACAGAGCTGGTTAGGAAAGGAAACTAAGACTTCCTGAGGCAGCCACAATCTCATCATAACATTGTGAGGTAGAGCTCACTGTTTTACAGATGTGGAAACTGGGCCTCAGAGAGGGCAAGTTACTTGTCCAAAGTAAAACAGGCAGTAAGTAAAGGGGTACCTGGGTCTATTTCCCAAGCCCATGAGCTTTCCACATACCATGCTGCAGGCTAGAATACAGCCAGGTTATTGCCATAATGAAAATATACTAGAACAATAATCACATAGCTAGTATGTGCTTGGCCCTTATAACACATCAGATACCATTTTAAATGTGTCGTATCCACTAACATGTTAGTCCCTGCAACAACTCATCAGGTGGGGACTATTAGTTATTGTAGTATGCTGAATCATCCACTGCCCCGCAATGCCCAGAACCTGTGAATATGTTACCTTACATGGTAAAAGGGACTTGTAGATGCCCTTAAATCAAGGATCTTGAGAAGGGGAGAATATCCTGGATCATCTAGATGGGCCCAAGGTAATCACAAAAGTTTACATGAGGGAGGTAAGAAGGTGAAAGTTAAGAGATGTGACCATGGAAGGAGAGGGTCAGAGACAGAGTGAGCCTTGAAGATGTTACACGCTGGCCTGCAGACAGATGAGGGGCCGAAAGAGGAGGCATGCAGGCAGCCTGGAAAAGCTGAAAAAGGCAAGGTCTCTTGTGGCACCTCCAGAGGGAGTGAGGCTGTGCTGATACCTTGATTTTGGCATGATGAAACCCCTTTCAGACTTCTGATCTCTAGAATGGTGAGATAATAAATTTGTGTTGTTTTTATAAAGTCACTAAGTTTGTGGCAATTTGTTACAACAGGAATAGGAAACCAGTATCATTATCATCCCCATTTTATGAATGAGAAAACAGAAGCACAGGGAAGTTAAATAACTTGCTCTAAGGTCACACCGCTGCTCAATGGCAGATCCAGGATTCAAATCCAGGTAACCAACTCCAGACCCTGGTGTTGGTATCTGAATTTTTTTTTTTTTTCTGTTTTGATTTTGTGAGACAGGGTCTCACTCTCTCACCCCAGGTTGGAGTACAGTGGCGTGATCATGGCTCACTGCAGCCTTGGCCTCCTGGGCTCAAGCAATCCTCCCACCTCAGCCTCTTGAGTTGCTGGGACTACAAGCATGTGCCACTACACTTGGGTAATTTTTTTATTTGTTGTAGAGATGAGGTCTCACTGTTTTCTATGTCACACAGGCTGGTCTCGAACTCTTGGGCTAAAGCAATCCTCTCGCCTCGGCCTCCCAAAGTGCTGGTATTACAGGTGCGAGCTATTGCACCCAGCTTCCTCAGGAACCATCTGAAACTATTGCTCAAAAAAAGTAATATCTGAATTTCATTGCCACCAGTTACATGGCTATGTAGAAATGCACAATAAGCTGCTGTTTTAACTCTACAAGGTGACACTAGGCTCGTTTTTTCCAGGAATGCTGATTAGTTCATGCTGATTTATTCACATTAGCATTATGTTAATGTTATTTATATTTTTATGGACTTAGGGATATCTTACATTAGCAACTTCTCTCAAGAATGACAAGAGAATGAATGATTTGACTCTTGTCAGCCCAAGATTGAAGGTAAGAGTCATGAAGCTCTTCTCCAAATGTCATATGTTGGCCCAATCAAGTTCCCTGGACATATTTCAAAATTATAACAGCTAATGAGTATATGCTTTATGTGTGTCCTCACAAGCAACACTTCAAATCCGGTATTTCATCTTCCATTTACAGAATTAAAAACTGAAACTCTGAGAGGTTAAATAACTTTGCTGTGGTCACACAGCTGGAAAATGGAAATGGTAGAATCATATATCACTGAGATGTATAGTATGCTCTTTCTAGATTTCACACCAAGGAGTCATGTTGCCCTTTGGGACGAGCATGGTACAAAACCCAGATTTTCCTCTTACTTTCTAAGTTACTTAATCTCCTGACGCCTTGGTATGTATAAAACCAGGATAACAATAGTACCTACCACCTAGACTGCAGTAAAAACTAATTGAGTTACACATGTAAAGTGCTTGGCAAAGTCTCTGGAATAAAGTAAGATATTTATTTTAGTACGTGTTTGTAACCATTTTTATTATAGATTTGACTTATAAGTTAGACTTTCCTCAATCATTCTGCACTACCTCATGTTCCATCCAGACTCACATTTGGAAAAATTTTAGGTTCTGCAAAAGATCAAGACAAGTTGTGAATTGAGACAAGTCACTTCTGAGGCTTGCACTGGGTACACTTAAGACCTGTACACCTTGCTACTAAATCAGTTTCATGCTTAGAAAATATCAAGAGGTCATTCAGTTCATCCTCAAGTTGTAGCCTGGTCCCTTCTGAAATTCTTACCTTAGTTTGCAATACCTCTAGAGAAAAATATTTTACAGCTTCCTGTGGTAATCGATTCGAATGTCAGACTTGGAGAGATCAAAAGTCATGAGCACAATGCCTTATGTTTCACTTCAGGTTGGAGGTCAGAAAGACATAAAATGCTATCTACGACCCTCCTATAGAGACCTGGGTTATTTACAAAGGGGTTTCTTAAATTTCAGCTGACATTCATCCTTCTAAATCAATGCTTAATATTGTATTCATTCCATCCTTCCTGGGAACCAACGAAAATCTCAACTTAAAAACTGGATCATTTGTTTATGAGAAAAAAAAATACTCTGCTTTTAGAACTGCACAACTTAGTAAGGAAGTGATTTAGTGATTTACTACAGAGTGATCCCTGGTAATGCAGTAAGTTGGGAGGAGGGGTACTAAGCTGGTTATAGTGAGGTGTTGAAGAAAATATCCAAAATATAAATATGGAGAAACAGATTCTACATCATGCTTCTTTATTTTCTGTTTCTCTGGCCTTAGGCAAATCTTTAAAAATGGAAAACTAACAACTAACCCGCTAATTGGACAGGCATATTATGACAATCAAGTGATATCCTGGTAAGTAAAGTGCATCAGTGACTGTAAAATACTCTGTAACAGGTGGCTCCCAGTGGAAGACCTTTGATGCTATCAAAGTTAAAGTCTCTGACCCATGATCCTAACAACATGAACACAGACACCTGAACTTTCTGAGTTCTTTTCAGCCCCTGCAGCATGGAGTTTGTGTTGAGATGTGTTCCTCCTGGTGGCTCTTTGGCTTACAGAGACTCAGTGATGGAACCTACCAACTTAGGGCAGAATCTAATCCTAGAATTACCAATTTCATGAAGCCAATTTCTCCTGTAAACCTGGAGCCCATCTCTGCAGGATGCAGCCACCTCTCTGCTGCTGCCACAAGACATGGTGTTAAGGAAGGTGTTTGATTCAGTCTTGAGTGGTGCAAAGCTTGTCTAGTTTACAGGGGCCCCCGGCTACGGTTCTAAAGCAGGGTGTGTACTCTACAGTGGCCCTTCTGGAATATCCAGCTCCCACCACTCTCTTTATTCTGGCATAAGCATGAGGTTGAATTTGCTTTTCTTCAGAAGCATTCCCATATTTTTAGCCACTCTTCCCTGGGCTCCAAATGAGAAAGTCCCCACCATTCCCCAGCATACGGATCCAGGTCTCCTCACATTACTCAGGCATTCTGCTCCATTTCTCTTATTTAGCCCTGGGCTGAAGAAACCAATGGCTACTCATGGGGTCTGCCTTTCTCCAGGGGAAATGTGACTCTCTTCTGTGCCACTGGATCCAAGTATCTACCACTTCCTCTCTTCTTCACCCCTCAGCATCCTGAGTTCACTCATAACCTTCAGACTTGTACCCCTTCCCCACCCAACACTGGACCCTTATCACCAACTTCAAACTGAATTATTTTGATTCTTGTCATCATTAATATTGGAATTTAAAAATCAGCATGAATTTGGGTACTGTGTGTAGCCAAGTAAAACAAGTCACAACATTATTTATCTATCTCTTACATTAAAAAAGAAAGGGTAAGAATTGAAAGTAGAGGGAAAAGCCTTAATAGATAAGACAAAATATATCAAAGGCTTACAAATGTGCTAGCTATTAAAAAAAAATTTTAAAGGATTATGTTGGCCGGGCACTGTGGCTCACGCCTGTAATCCCAGCACTTTGGAAGGCCAAGGCGGATGGCTTACTTGAGGTCAGGAGTTTGAGACCAGGCTGACCAACATGGTGAAACCCCGTCTCTACTAAAAATACAGAAAAATTACCTGGGCAAGGTGGTGTGTGCCTGTAATCCCAGCTACTCCGGAGTCTGAGGAAGGAGAATCGTTTGAACACGGGAGATGGAAGTTGCAGTGAGCCCAGATCGTGCCACTGCACTCCAGCCTGTGCAACACAGCGAGACTTCATCTCAAAAAAAAAAAAAAAAAAAAAAAGGTGGGGGGATTATGTCATTTGATCCTCATACAGACTAATGAGTTAGGTATTATAACAAGTGATTACACTGAAGCTTTGAGACATTACCTTCCCACGTGTTACACAGTTACTGAGTGGCAAAACCAGGACTCAAACCTTTATATTGTACTGCCTCTGTGACAAAATCAAGCAATCAAGCAATGGTCTTTCACTCCTCACTGATAGCTTAGTATGTGCATGAGAAAACAGTGACTCAATTAATACAGATACAAGATAAAGCACTGTAAACACTTAAAAACTCTAGGGGAAAATGAAATTAAGGGTCGCCCTTAGGATCAAAGAAAATCCAAGTTTTACTTAAATAGTTAATTAATCAATAGTACAGTTAAAAGCCAATATGTTATCATTTTCATATGTATTTCCATTGCATCTGCTTCAAACGTACTTTAAAGTGCCTGAGGTTTGCCAATGACTTACATAATTGGAGAAGAGGCATGCAATTGGCTGGAGTGTATGGATAATTAAAAACAGCCCTTTTATGGTGATTTTTTTGGATACAATACCAAAGGCATGATCCATAAAAGAAAGAATTGCCTATAGTCCATAAAAGAAAGAATTGCCTATAGAATTGCCTTGGGAGGCTGAGGCAGGAGGATTGCTTGAGCTCAGGAGTTCAAGGCTATATGAGCTATGCTCACACAACTACACTCCAGCCTGGGTGACACAGCATGACAAGACTCGTCTCTTTAAAAAAAAAGGGGGGGGGGCAGGAGTAGGGGAGAAAAGAATTGATAAGCTACACTTTATTAAGATTAAAAATTTCTGTTCTGAGAAAGGCACTGAGAAGAGAATGAAAGGACAAGCCACAGACTGGGAAAAATATTTGCAAAAGACATATCTAATAAAGGATTGTTATCTAAAACATATAAAGAATTTTTAAAACTCAAGAAGAAAACGAACAACCAACCAACCAACCAAACAAACAAACAAAAAAAAAACAACAGATACTTCAACAATGAAGATACGGAGCAACAGGAACTGTCCATTCATTGCTGATGAGAATGCAATATAGTATAGCCATTCTGGAAGAAGTCTGGATATTCCTTACAAAACTAAACATACTCTTACCATTTGACATAGCAATCCCAGTCATTAGTATGAAAAAAAGTTGAAAACTTATGTTCACATAAAAACCTGCACATGGATGTTTATATCATTGCCAAATGTTTATATCATTGCCAATTGCCAGAACTTGGAATGTTTATATCATTGTTTATATCAATGAAATGTTTATATCATTGCCAATTGCCAAAACTTGGAGGCAACCAAGATGCCCCTCAGAAGGTGACGGGATAAATAAACTGTCATACATCCAGATACTAGAATACTATTTAGCACCAACAAGAAATGAAGTATTAAGCCATGGAAAACCATGGAGGGAACTTAAATGCATATTACTAAGTGAAAAAAGCCAATCCCAAAAGGCTGCATACCATATGATTCAAACTGCATGACATTTGGAGAAAGCAAAACTAAGGACAGTAAAAAGAACAGTGATTGTTGGGTGTTGGGGAATGGACAGGTGGAGCACAGGGGACCTTTAAGGCAGTGAAATCATTTTGCGTGATACCCCATTGGTGCATACATGTCATCATACATTTACCCAAACCTACAGAATGGACAACACCAAGGGTGAACCATGATGTCAACTATCAATTCAAGTTCATCAATTGTAACAAATGTGCCACTCTGGTGGGAAATGTTTATAATGGGGAAGGCTGTGTGTGTATAGGGGATATAAAAACTCTCTCTATACCTTCCACTTAATTTTACTATGAACCTAAAACTGGTCTAAAAATAAATTCTATTTTTAAAATAATAGCTCTTTTATGTCAGTCTACAATTACTGTTGGTAAGGACGTAAGGCTCTAATAAAGTAGCAAATATGACATGATTGTTTTACCCTTCTGCTGTGTTTCAGGATCTATGATATAATCATAGACAAAACCCATCTATGATATAATAAGTAAGACTTCCTTATGGACAATGTTGCTCAAAACTCGGCATCTCTAAATGCTTGGAGAAGAGTTCAAGCCCAGGAACCTCACAACCTCATCTCCCTCAAGAAGATGCCTGCTTCCCCCAGGCCTTAACTGGCTCCCATACTTCCCGGGCCTTTATCCACAGACCTTTTATATAAGCCAGCTACTTAGTTCATGGGAGCTTTCAAGCAGTGACATAGTGGCAATTTACATTAGCATGCTCTTCTATACATCTTTTAAAATAGGCCATAGCTCTTCGAGTAGAAAGGTCATTAAAAGAATTCCCCCAACCACCCTCCCTTAAATTGATTTCACTAAATTTAGAGAGAAAATACACAAGTGTGATATATTTTTTCTGCCTGTGACTCTCTAGGCTTACACATATCTTTTAACTTGTAAACAATAAAATAATGAGAATACCTTCACTAGAAGGATGAAAGACTGGTATTGATATAAAAAATGCTTCCATTAATAACATGGATTAATGGCCAGCAGCAGTACTTGGTGTCCTCCTTCTCTAGTGTTCACATTTATGAACTTGAAATGAGTACTATCATTAATAGGCCTCATTTACAGGCTGGCAGCAGGTTGCCCCACCAAAAGCAGAAGTGATGATTAGTTCATTTGAAGAGGAGGATGTTTAGAGCTCACAGAAAGCTAGACTATCAAAGAAGCACACCTCTCTTTCAAAGAAAGGAAAGGTACATTCATGTTGTTGTTTTTTTCCCTCTTCAAAGCTTGTCTTTCAACTGGAGGTTGGAGAGAAGGGAATGCAGGCTTTTAATCCAAATGATAATTGCTGTCAAACAACCTAGTCTGAAATCATTTTCATTATGCACTGAGTCATCGGGATCTGTCATTTCTATTTTTCCCCTAAACTTACTGCTCATGGCTTTTCTCTTTCTAAGAAAAAGTTAGAAGTCTTTATTTCTCATTCAAGTTAATTTAACTCACCTTTACTGAGTACCCACTATGAGCCATAACAGGCCTGTGGGATGCAAGCATAAATAAGACACTGTTCTAATCTTTGATGCCCTCACATTAGAGTAAAGGAGAGAGAGATTTAGAGAAGAGTTGCATTAACAAAAGTATCTAAAACCTACAGAAACAGAACAATGAAGCAACTGATTGACTCTATTTGGGTGAGTCAAGAAGACTTCAGAGGGGAGAAGGTGTCTCAGGAAATCATTGATGTGCACTCGGTATGCTTTCAGAAAAGGAGGGCATTTCTCCAGACACAGCAACATGCACCAATGCCCACAGGCCTACTGTAATTAGCTCAGTGTGGTATGTGTGCAGCAAAAGTGAAATGAGGCTGGGGAAGTTGGCAAGGGCAAAATAATGAAAAGGCATATTAAGGAATTTATATTTTACCTTGCAAGCAATGAAAGGCCATTGAAAAGTTTCTAAAAGAAAAATAAGACAAATCTATATGACTTTTAGGAAAATTACTCTGTTGGTGGTATAGAGAATAGGCTGAAGAAAGTCTGTAGGGAGGTAGTTAGAAGCCTATCACAATGGTACAGGCATAGTTCAATGAGGATGCGAGCAAACACTGTAGTGGAAGGGTAAAGGAGAAAGGTCAAATGTTTAAGTCTTAGTAAAAGAATAAAGAGGAAGGTGTCAGGGATGAGTCTCTAGATTTTACTTGGGCTATTTCAGAATGGTGGTTAAAAAATCCAGCAGGAGGCCGGGCGCGGTGGCCCACGCCTGTAATCCCAGCACTTTGGGAGGCCAAGGTGGGTGGATCACCTGAGGTCAGGAGTTCGAGACCAGTGTAGCCAACATGGTGAAACCCTGTGCCTACTAAAAATTAGCTGGGTGTGGTGATGCATGCCTGTAATCCCAGCTACTCCGGAGGCTGAGGCAGGAGAATCGCTTGAACCCGGGAGGCAGAGGTTGCAGTGAGCCGAGATCAGGCCACTGCACTCCAGCCTGGGCAGGCGACAGAGAAAGACTCCACCTAAAAAAAAAAAAAAAAAAAAAAAAAAAAAAAAATCCAGCAGGAGAACCAATTTTGGGGTAAAGGCAATGAGTTTATTCTTTCCAGAATGACAGTGGGTGAGTTATATTCTCCATTACTCTATCATTGGGTACCATTTATGTTTCTATGCTTTTTAGAGTACCAATTCTAACAACTTTAAAAATATTTCAAGTGTTTCAAAGTGAAAAAGCTCAGCAGGTGATTGGTAAAATAGTTACCAAATACCAAGATGAGGTTGGAACATCAAGATTACACTAATAAGACAGGACTCTCTTGCCTAAACACAGGAGACGCAAAACTCTGATCAGACAAGAATCTTGCCAGCAGCAGAGGCACAACACGCTCATTCATGCATGTGAACAAATCAGCTTAGACATAATAAAGCCAAAGAATCTGATGAGGAATGTTTGGGATCAGTGACTGGGTTAAAATAACAATAGAGAAAAAGTACAAGGACAGAGCATCACCCGATAAGGGGGCACAATGTACTTTGATTTGGACTGATAAAAATAGGTGAGTGATTCAGGTAATTCTTTTTGGTTTGGTAGCAGTGGTGACTGGGCAAGAGAGAAAATGGAAGAGGTTAAAAACAAGAAAAGCCCACCAAGTAAGAAAGGATGACAGAATAGGCACAAGGATCACAGAATTGTCAGAGTGAAATATTGGGGTCGGAGATAAAGGCAGACTTCTATGTAGCCAATTTTAAACTTACCGCTGAAAAAGACATTTTAAAGGGCAAGTCAGAGTAGGGGCAGAAACAATGAGCTGCCTTGATCACAAATACTACAAGATCTCTACCACAGACTTGAATGTTTTATAGCAAACAGCAATGAAATCAAGACACTAAGGGCTTGTCACTGCAATACTGAGCATTATCATAGCGACTATAGCTATGAAAAAAATTAGACTAATTTGAATTTAATTCCCAACAGATTCATATTTCAGATAAAAACACAAAAGGCAACAGAGAAAAAATGAAAAAACCCTGCATTTATTGAACAGAAAAAAATCCTACCATTTGGTGTCAGTAAAAAAATGGATATTTGAAATAATTTAGCATGCAAAATTGCCCAATCGGTGATTCTGGAGTCCCTAATGAACCTATTAGGGACCATTATGGGAAAATGAGTATACAGATGCAGATGACTCCTATGTCACCTACTTATGAGGTCAAACTGTAATAGACATAATTCTATGAGAATTATGAGAATTTTCAAAATGATTTAATTCTGCAAGTTAATTGCATGCAGTATTCATCTGTGAGTTTATTTTATAATTTGCATACACACACTAATGCCTCAGTCTATGCACATGCTAATATGTATGATATGAAGACTCACAATAGTATTAAGAAACACCTGAAAAATTCCACCCAGTCAACTGAGTTTTGGCAGCTGTGTAGCATGAAAAACAATGAAGAAAGATATCCCCAAAGGGATAAGCTTGGGCTTCAAAGGCCAAAAAAGAAAATAGGAATTCATAGCACAGTGGATTCCAGAAAAGCATATTAATAGTCTGCTAAGTGACATCTTATTTATGAGAACAGGTATCCTACCTGGTCAGTTTGGGAGGGTGGACAAAGAGTTCAGCTCAACAAGTATTAATGGCACTTACTCTGTGCAAGGCACTCTGCTAAGTGCTTCAGATTAACAGAGAGCCAGATGGATTACCATTCATTGCCCCTCTATACCAATCTCTCTTATCTCCATATTGTCACCATTTATATTTGATAAGTGTGTTTAATAGATACTATAGGTAGCCATTATAATCAATAAGGTTGCAAATTCAATAATTTAATCCTTGACCCAAATGGGAAATTATTTTAACTTGGATATTTGTATTCCCAGGCTTTGGTCCCGCACTGCTGTTTCATGGTTTAGGCTTATAAATTCAAGCCCCATTCAAGCCCATAAGTGCCTCAAGCTGCAGCAACAGCTACCTCAAGCACAGAAGATAAAATGTCCCATCAACATGTAATTAAAGGAAAATCTCTACTACTTGGGGATTTAAAATAATAATAATAATAGGCTTCTGATATTGATTGCCAACTGAAGCAAACTTGAGGCTTTCCATCTCCAAAGTTATTATTTCAAGTATAAAGCAGTGGAGGTTATTCTTATTAAGGAACAATAATGAGCTATCAGTTTGGGGTGGTGGCTTTTAATCACTAATACAATTGTGAAAACTCAACATTTTTCTAACGTTAATCTGCTGGGGAATGACTACAAAACAACGTAAGAGACAACTTTTAAAGAAGAAATATTTGTCCTAGACAAGAGCAGGGAAGGAACAAGATCATTAGACAACGACAGTAAGGGGCTGCACTGTTAATGAGGCATATGTAAAAATTTTCCTAGCTGATTGGTTGACATTTTTCTTGCCAGTGATGTTATTATTCGCCTTATAAAGTGAAGTCATTTTACATCAGGGCATAATATTAACTCTGAAATACCTAAGATTTTCACACTACGGAGCAATCTATTTAGACTGAAACCTACTGAACTCCTACTATGTGCCAAGCTTGATAGAACAAGAGTCCCCAAACTCTCTAACTGGTCATTTGGGCTGCCTGAGAGGCAGAACAGAGTAGGAGTTATGTCAGCCTCTGGCCCTCTGTTGCCTGACTGACAAGGTCAAACATGCACAGACAGCCCAGTGAGCCTCTTTTTGTTTTTAAAGGGCAGGTCATTCAGCTACTATTTTCTAACTGGCTAACATATTTTTAAAATCCTTTTGAAATTGAAAGAGTTGCCAAGTAAAATAAAAGACACTCATTTAAATGTGAATTTCAGGTAACGAGGAATAATTTTTTAGTATAAGGTTATTTCAAATACTAAATGGGATATACTTCCATTAAAAAATTATTTGTTTTTTCTGAAATTCAAATTTAACTAAACATCCCATATTTTTATCTGCAAAATCTGGTATAGCTGAGGTCACAAAGATATAAGGAAAATCCTCAGGGTGGAAGTGGGAAGCAAAAATGAACGAAAATCTGAAGATCTGAGTGACTGGCATAATGTAGACCCTTCCCATGTGTTTGTTTCCTCTTCCCTTTCTCCTTCTCTCTTTTCTTGTGCCTCTGTTAGTCCTTCAAGGGATACCAAGAAGTGTATGTCCTTGTCCTCAGAGAGCATACCATTAATAAAACAAATACAGTCATGTAATAAAAGATGATATGTGCTAGTATTGAGGAAGAGGATAGAAGCAACTTTCTATAAAAAGAGAGAGAGAGATTAAGTATAATTAAACATATATCACCATCTAATAAGCAAACATTCTTTAAAGTAATTCTAAAACACAAAGATGTGAGATGAAGCAGGGCACTGCACAGCATTTTTTGATTATTCAAGGCATTCTTCAATACATATTTTTGAGACATGCTCTTCAATTCCCTACGTTATTTTCTATAGGTATGAGCTCAGTCTCCTGCCTTTGTAAGCTGGGCTCAAATCTCAAGTCTCAAGTGGGGTTTCATGAAATATAAAGGTGTGGCCATAAAGGTGGCCACAGTTAGCTGACAAAACAAAGCAACACCACCAGAAATTGAGGAGCCATACCTAGAACCTAAAGAAGCCTTTATTGCTTCACGGGGGCATCTTGGGGTAAACATCCTCCTTTCACAAATGCCTAGCACAAGGCTTATATTTGCCTATTCTGTAAATCACATTTACAAAGGCAAAGTAGGCAAAATACTTAAAGACACACATAATAAAAATACAGATTTTAAAAATAAAACATAGGACCAAAGTTTTCTATAAGCTTCATAACCCTGGCTATTTTCACTTGCCAAAGTAAGATCAGCAATAATTTATCTACCCTTGCCCCTATGCCCTCCCATTATGGAGATTAATTTCAAGTACTTTGATGTCAGTCCCCTTATTGAGGACATATATATTGTATAAATTCTTTTTCTAAAAACTAAAAGTATATGCCCATGATAGAAAAACATTTTAAATGAATAAAATTACCCAGAAAAAAACAAACATCTATACCTGCTGATAACATTTTTGTATTTCCTATTAGTTCTCTTATATACATAACTCATATAATCAAGATCTTATTGTATGTATAATTTTATATCCTATATAAAATTTTATATATACAATATAGAATAAATGCTACCAATACAATTGTATATTGGAAAGGTATATCATGATTTGGTTAATCAAACTTGTTCATTTTAGTAAGATCTGTTTCTGGAGCAGACTGCTGGATCCCAGCATCTCCACTCACTGTTGTGTGGCCTTTAGCACTCCCTGCCTCAGTTTCCTTTGGGTGTTGTTATGAGTCTTCAGTGAGTTAACAGTAAGTATTAACACTATTAACATAGTGCCTGACACACTATGAATGCTCAATGTTTGCTATTAGTATTTTTGCTATTATGAAAACATTATTTTGTATATCTTTTGGGGATAAGAAGCTAGAAAAGTCATAACAAAAGTATAGATAAAACAAAAATGTCCAATGGGACTGATAGGGATGTCTCTGATACTGTAAGAAATAACATTTTGCATCAGTTTCCAGTGTTGAGCATATAATGGATACTCAATTGATGCTGTTGAATGAATTAATTAATGAATCAATAAACCAATGTTTTTGAGTTTAGGGTCATAGATGCATTTTTATTTATTTCCATGTGTAAGGTGTGTCTCTGGAAACTGAAACAATAAAGTAAAGGAAGCCATCAGCTGCTTACGTTTTTAGGATCAAAGAAAAGGTATAGTCTGTAGGACCCCTTGATATAATAGAATGAAGGTTGTTAAAGCTGTCAAAATATCATATACATCTGTATTTGAAAAGAGATTAATTCATCTGTTTAAAAGAGCTTTAAACTAAAATTGTCAAGAAAACACCTTAAAAGAACCTGAGAAAATATCTAGTAATAGTGTAGAGAAAACAATAGCAAAAAGACTGGAGATCAAACCTCCTAAGCCAGTTCCTGAAGAGTATACTACCATTTCTCAATTAATAAAAAATGCTTAAGGATAAAGAAAACAATTCTATTTATAATAGCATCAAGAAGAATAAAATGTTTAGAAATAAATGTAACCACTTGTACAATGAAAACTAAAAAACATTGCCAGAAGAAATTAAAGAAGACACAAATAAATGGCAAGATATCTCATACTCATGAATTGAATATGAGAGTGAAATTGAATGTGAGGGTTTATTTAGGGGCTCCTTATTCATGATTGTTTTGTCTATTTTGGGTTCTTTGATATTCCATATGAATTTTAGCATGGATTTTTTGGTCAAATTCTGCAGAAAGCACTGTTGATATTTTAATAGGGATTGCATTAAATACAAACAATCATGAAAAGACTAACAAATCTGAAGATCTCACACTTTCCAGTTTCAAAACTTATTACAAAGCTACAGTAATCAAAACAGTGCTAGCATAAAGAAAGACATAGAGGCCAATAAAATAGAATAAGGAATGCCCAAATAAACCCTCATATATATGACCAAATGATTTCAACAAGGGTGTCAAAACCATTTCATGGGGAAAGGAAAAACTTTTTAACAAATAACATTGGGGAAACAATATCCACATGTAAAGGAATGAAGCTGGACTCTTACCTTACACCGTATATAAAAATTAACTCAAAATGGATATAATATTTAAACATAACAGCAAAAACTATAAAACTCTTACAAGAAAACTCAGAGAAAAAGTTTTATGACATTAAATTTGAAAATGACTTCTTGGATATGCCACCAAAAACATAAGCAATAAAAGTAAAAATAGATAAAATTGACTACATCTTAATTAAAAGCTTCCATGCATGAAATAACACAATCAACATATTGAAAAGTCAGCCTTTGGAATGGGAGAAAATATTTGTAAATCATGTATCTAATAAGGGGTTAATACCCAGAATATATAAAGAATCCTACAACTCAACAACAAAAATCAACCTGATTTTAAATGGGTGAAAGACTTGAATAGACAGTCTTCCAAAGATATACAAATAGCCAATTAGCACACGAAAATATGCTCAACATCACTACTTATTAGGAATATGCAAATCAAAACCATGAGATACCACCTTGGACCCATTAGGATGGCTACTATCAACAAGAACAACAACAACAACAAAGAAACAGAAAATAACAAGTGTTGCTGACGATGTGGAGAAATTGGAACCTTTATGGATTGCTGGTGGGAATGTAAAATGGTACAACCACTATGGAAAACAATATGACTTCTCCTCAAAAACTTAAAAGTTATTATGTGCTCCACAATTCCACTTCTGGGTATATTCTGAAAACAACTGATTGCAGGGTCTTAAAGAGATATTTGTTCCCATGTTCACAGTAGCATTATTCACAATGGCCAAAAGATGGAAGCAACCCAAGTGTCCATCAATGGATGAACTGCCAAATAATATGTGTACATAGATACTTAGATATGATGAAATATTATTCAGCCTTAAGAAGAAAACTCTGACAGATGCTGTAACATGGGTGAACCCTGAGAACATTATGCTAAGTGAAATAAACCAGTCACAAAAAAAGAAATATCACATGATTCCATTTATATGAGGTTTCTAGAATAGTCAAATTCATAGAGACAGAAAATAGAATGGTGGTTGCCAGGGGCTGAGAAGTGATGGGAATGATGAGTTAGCACTTAATGGACATCGACTTTCAGTTTTGAAAGGTGAAGTGTTCTAGAGATTGGTTGTACAACAATGTGAATATACTTAACACTATTGAACTGTACACTTAAAATGGTTAAGATAGCAAATTTCATGTTATGTATTTTACAATTAAAAATAAAGAAAGAAATGCACAATAAAAATGTTTAAAGATCAATATAGGGTCTGGGCATGGTGACTCACAAATATAATCCCAGCACTTTGAGAGGTCAAGGCGGGTGGACCACTTGAGGTCAGGAGTTCAAGACCAGCCTGGCCAACATGGTAAAACCCCAACTCTACTAAAAATACAAAAATTAGCCAGGCGTGGTGGCACATGCCTGTAGTCCCAACTACTCGGGAGGCTAAGGCAGCAGAATCACTTGAACCTCGGAGGCAGAGGTTGCAGTGAGCCGAGATCAGGCCACTGCACTACAGCCTGGGTGACAGAGTGAGACTCCTCTGTCTCAAACAAAACAAAACAAAAGATAAATATAGGAACATTTGATAATACATGCTTTCTGGTATTAATTTTTGCATTCCACTTCTATTTAAATCATTTTAAAGTTCTGTCTTCCCAACAAAACTGTAATTTTTGTGGGCTCAGGGACTGAGTTCTATGATCTGGGTACACTGCAGACTTACAACGTATCTTTGATAGCTAACTGAAATAAAATTAACATAATAATGTTGGACTAATCTTTTGAGCCTCAAACATTAATACTCTTTATACTAGCTGAGTATAATCAGTAGGTCAAGGAGAATCTCTATCTTGCAGGAACATCTATTCTGAAAGACAGAAAAGCCTGAACAAGAGGACTCTATTTAATTCTCTTAATGAAGTGCACAAAGGACTACTGGCATGTAATAAACTCCTTACCTACCAGTCCTTCGAGGGTGGAATAATTTGGTGTCTAGGTAGTCTAAACCTCTACTCCTACTCCTCTCCCAGAAAAACTGTCTGTTTCCATTAAACTGGAATATTCATCATTGTCCAAATTTGCATCACACATTGTGCTTCTGAATCTTGATTCACACTATTTCTCATGCCCGCTATTCTCTTGCTTCAATCCAACAATGCTCACATCTCCCTCCCTGCAAGAAGTATTCCTTATCAAGAGGCTCTGAAGACTGCCATCTTTGGTGATTACTATCATTTATAATTTTCACTTGCTAAGATTTTTAAAAGTCTACTCTATACCCTCCTTCAACGAGATCTAGTCACCAGTTCTAAACTGTACATTTGATTGTCTCCTTGACATTTTCCCTTGAACATCTCAAAGTCACCCTAATGTCAACATGCTCCGAATTGAAATTATCCCACAATCCAGGGCCTCTTCCAGTTTTGTCTTAGTGAATGGACCCTTTTAGACAAGCTAGAAATATATGAGTCATCTTCATCCCCACATTTCTCTTATCCCCAGTATCTGTCATGGAATTCTGTTGATTTTATCTCCTAAATATTTCTGCATCCACCAGTTTCTTGCTGTCTCATCACTAACCTGGTCCAGCATTGTTTTAATAGGCTTTACGATTATTTAGGTATGGCAAAGCCAAAAGATCAGGAGATGACTAACACCGAAAAAATAGTTCATTTTGGAGGCTATGAATATGTTTCTTACCTTGATTGTAGTGATAGTATCACAGGTGTGTGCACATGGCCAAAATCATCCAATAGTATATATTAAACAGGTGCAGACTTTGTGTATCAATTCTACCTCAATAACATTGTAGTTTTTAAAAGACAATTTATTCTACTTATAATTCCCAAGAAAAGAGTACATGTCACACCACAGGGGGCCATGTGGGGAAACACCTGGGTCAGCCACGGGGCAGAGGAAGAGGGGGGACCTGTAGGCAGGAGCCTTTACTGTGGTTTCCATAGGAAAGGATGAGGGAGGCAGGCTAAAGAGGCTTAGGACTGGCTAGTTTGAATAACATCAGTGGACTCTGGAGCATAGTGGCTTCCCTGGTTGTCTGGCATCTGGCCCTGGCATAAGTAGGGTAGGTGGATAGTAGTCCAGAGTAAGAAAGTCCAATAAGGGAGAAGGATGGAGGCGTGGAATTAATCAGCCGCTCCATAAGGGGAAACCACCGACCTCTAGCCACTGCCTCAAAACCAAGGCAAAACAGCATTTTAAAAACTGTATTACAAGCCATCTCAACCTGCACTGTTGACTTCAATAGCCTCCTAAAAGTGTCCCAGCTGTCATTCTCTTCCACTGTCAACTCCTTCACCCCTGCTTCAAATCCTTTAGGGGTTTCCTGTTTCCTTAAATGCAACATTTTTTAACAGGGCTACAAACCCCTGAATGATCTGGTCCCTTCCTACTTTCCCAGGCACAGCTGCACCTTGCTTCCTCTAGCCACAGACCTTAGGTCTTGTCTACATATGTATATAATTTGTTATTTACTTCACAAAAAGGTACTTCCTGCTGAGAAGATATTAGTTGTAAGAGGCCTGATGAACACCTTTAATCAATTCCAGCTATATGCTTTAATTTTATTTGGCAAATTAAATAATGTTATTTAACTTGTATTAATCAGATGTTGCTATCCATTACACATATAGCACTTATGTATGTCATTAATGTGAACTTTGAAGGTAAAATGGCCGATTTCATATGAAGAGTAGGTTTCAGGTAGACATGTTAAAATTTGATTGAGTCTTGTAATAAAAATTTTCTGTTCAAAAAAATCCTTGTTCCTAGGAACTTTATGAGTGAATATAGCCACAAATTCTGCTTTAGAATGTGCCTGACACACACATTAGATTCATAAACACCCTCAAGACCCAATGGTGGCTGGGTAAATGGTAAAATGGTAGTTAAAAACTCATTTCAAGATGAAATTCTTCCTACAGCATTTAAATTGCAGAGACAGGATATGAGTATGTGTTTTAATTTCCTTTTTGCTGGCACATTATCATTGTTTTAGATAAAACATTTATTTAAGAGGCAGCAAGTGATTTTGATTCTTGCATTGGTCATAATTTCTCTCATTAACTTGAACATTTTGATTTATATTACTAGGGGATAGGACCAGTCATAAGCATTATGATTTATATCATATCTGACTTTCAAATACCATAATGCTAACATCATATTAAATCAATAGTGGGCTTTGTAGAACAACACAAAGCCAAGTTGAAATTTATAATAATCCTCAGTTCTTTCATTTCTAAATCTTTAATCATTTTTCCTCATTCTTCTTCCCTCCTTCCCTTTCTTTTCTCTCTCTCTCCCTGGCTCTTTCCCTGTCTCCCTCTCTCTTCCCACTCCTCTTCTCTCTCCTAACATTAATGCATTAAAGTGAGTCAGTCATTCAGTACTTCAACAAGAAGTTACTGCATATTTCCTCTATGATGAACACTATACAGGGCCCTAGGAATAAAACAGTGAATAAGACAGAAAATAGTCCTATCTGTGGGGAGCTGACAATCCAAAGGAGTGGCTGACCATCCAACAATTACAACCCAGCATGGAAAATCTATGGTAGGTAAATTGTGGGGTACTCTGAAAATACATAGGAGGGTAAAATAACCTGAATTCATGGGTCACAGAAGGCTTCCTGGGAGAAATAATATCTAAACTATGGCATGAAACAATGAGCTATATGGACATTTCTATTCATTTAGTCAAAACTTGAAATAAACAGTAAAACCTAATTCACTGCATTCTCAAATTACAACTCCCTACTCAACTTTTAAAATTCATTTCAAAGGCACTTTTTCCCCTAGGTTCAAAATTCTGTATTTCTTTAAATGAAAAAATAAGAAAACTGATTGAGAGTCAAATTATGGGTATTCTGACTCTACCCAGTTCCTTCACCAACCTCTGTGTCATACTGAGGAATTCACATCAACTTTCTTGGTCACAGTCCCAAATTTATAAATGAGAGGATGGCCAAATTTATAAATGAGAGGATGGGCTGCTTTCCAGGATGGGATTCTGATTGCAAGTCTCTGAAACTTTCTAGGCCCAGTCTTCACTATTTCTTGCATTTTATCCACCTAGGTTCTCCCAACTGTACTCCATCCTGCATATTGCTGCCAGGTTCATCCTCCTAAAGCACAGTTCTGTCACTTTTCTGCATCCAGCATATTAACAGCCCGCAAGACAAAAACCTGAACTCTTTCTGCAGCACCTCTTCTCCCTGGCATGAGCTTTCTACCTTGGACAGCTACAATTCATACCTCAGTGCTGGACTCACTCACACCTGCTCCTTCCTGCTAAGGAGACCTTGGCCTCTTCTATCTGGCCATAGCCATTTCTTCCATCTCCTACAAGGCTCATCTCACATCCAAACCTCCTCCATGAAGCCTGCACAGGTCACTCCAGCCAGCATCAATTCCTTTCTCTCTAAACATCTACTTCATCACTTATTTTGAAACGTCCTTTTTATTATCTAACACTGCAATCCATGTTAGTTTTCATTACCTAATGATATTGCAAATTCTGTTAGATCTTAAAAATCCTTTTGGCTGGGTACAGTGGCTCATTCCTGTAATCCAACCAACTCGAGAGGCTGAGGCAGAAGCATTACCTGAATCCAGGAGGTCAAGACTTGCAGTGAGCTGTGTTTGTGCCACTACACTGCAGCCTAGGTGACAGAGCATGACCCTGCCTCAAAAAACAAAAATGAAAAAATCCTTTTATTTACCTTCCTTCCTCACCCCCACCTCAAAAGCAATGTGAAGCCCATACTATTTGCTGAATCAAATGAAATAAATACATAAATGTTTACCTGGTTTCTAAAAGGCATGTGGGCTAGCCCAAGAGTAAAGAGACCTGACCTGAAAGAAACAAAATATTTCCTACATCTTCAATCTGTCCCCCTTCTTCACTTTCAAGGACCAGCTACCTTTTGGCTGGTAAATACAGTCTAGTGGAGAAAGCACATGACTAGGAGCCCAGTTCAATTTCTGGCTCTGTCGGTCTGCAGCTGGAGAGCTCCAACCCAGTTTCTCAGTCTTTCTGTGCCACAGTTTCCTCTTTCCTCATCTACAAAATGAAGGATATAGGTCCAGAAAATATTCTTAAGTCCCTTTTCTATGTTTGACTTATGGAGATACTTACACTTTATAACCCAGAGCACATATAGCTAAACAGAACGGTAATCGGTTAAAGAGAAAGGCAAAGTGAGACAAAAGGGGAGATGAGTTATATTACAAATCTAAGAGTCAAAAAAGAATTTAGAAAACGATTTTAAGGGTAAGGTAACAGCTTATCCATTGAATACATTATTCCTCTAGGAAGCTACCTACACCCCTGGGCAATCATGAAGCAATTTAAACTTTAGTTCTTTTATACAGTGCTTCTTGTGAATCCAGATGTGGGTTCTTGAGGTGGGTACATCATTTTCAAGATCTTGGAATACTTCTGGATTAGAATGTTCCTCTGTTGAATAATGAAACTGTATTGTAAGACTTAGTAAACCATCAACTTACTGTATTTTCAGGTTGCAAAGTTTTTATGTTGTTTGGTTTTAACACTTTATAAGAATGGACCTCACATTTTCTATCTTGAAGTCACATATCTTGATGCAATATTGGCCTTAAATGGGAAAGCCATGTAATAGAAACTAATTGAACATTTTCATTGAAACTAGAGGATGTTCTTAGGAACACCAAGAGGTACCTCTTAGATGTGTAGGACATCAGATACACTCCTACAAGGGGTACTAGAGCTGACCAACAAAGAAATTCAGAGCACATTTTCTCAAAAGTACATCTTTCTGATAAAAAAGTAAATATATTCATTTACCATTTTCAGATAGGTATCAGCCAGCATGTAACCACATACACACATGGCTAATATATCTATCAACTGATAGATTAGTTTGTTCTTATTAATATGAATGTGACCTCTCTCCTGGTAATGTCTCCTCTTTTGGGCTTCTTGGCTTTTAAATTTCACTCCCTCATTTAATATCTCTGAGCCTGGACTTTCTTATCCCAATAACTAATAATGCAGCTAAGGTATCTAGTATGATATCTGGGATCTTTTATTGATTGAATGATTTATACTGACTTCATTCCAAAAGTGATTTGAGGTAAATACTCAGCAAATAGTAGGCGCTGAATAAATGTCAGTTTTCTTTCCCTTTTTCCTTTGCTTAAATCACCCCTAATTTTCTTGAGAAGAAAGGATAAGCTGAAAGGCAAGGGAAATTTGGGAGTAGAGGCCATAGAGGTAATATATTAGTAAGCATTAGCTGTTCCTTTTCAAAAGCTTCATCATCTGAAAGACGGCATCCTTCACAAGACCATTACCTCCTACACAGGACATCTGGAAAGTGGAGACAGGGGGCTGCATAGTAAAAGTACGAACATTGGTAAGTACGTTGCTCTGCTATAAAAGAGGAAGTTAGAGGCAGGAAAATGCTATCATGGCTAGAGCAGCTGTCTATCCAAGAGCTCAGCAGCCCAAAGCCAAAATATAGAGTTTTATTACAATTACATTTGTAATTTATATAGCCTTTTTATACTGCAAACAGCTAACCAAATCTTCATCATGCAGGTTTCAGTGCTAATTTGTAAGATTTTACCAGCTGGACCTTTCTAGAAGTAAACATGATGCCATGGAAATCAGAAGGCACAGTCACTAATCAGTTCAGTGACCTGGGCATGCCAACTTTACCTCTCTGAACTCAGTTTCTCCATTTTACAAATTGTCTCATTTAAGTGTCCTGTCAGCTCTAAAATCCCACAATTCCATCTTCTTAGCTGTGGAAACTGGGTAACTTAACCAAGCCTCTGATAGTGTATGGCTAAGCAGGATCTTGGATCCTCATTTCTTCATTCTCTGAATTTTAAAGGTGTTTCTTCTTTGTAGTAAATAAGCAAAGTGTTAAAAAGGCTGAGCACCTTTTCTTTTATCCCAAATCACTTGTAATTTTTAAGTTCTGTCATTTTTACAGATCATAAAACTTTATCAAAAGCCAACCTGTCATGATAGTTCACAATATCTACAATTCAGATTTTGGCACAATTAATATTCCTTTTCCTCATCACATCATCATCCATTATAGTTGTAATCTATAAATTGATGGGATAAAATTTCAATTAAAAAATCCAGTTGAACTTTAGGGGTTTACAGTCTTCTATAAATAGAGCTTTTGAAGGGGACTGAGTTAAGGCTGTAAAGAAAGATGTCTATAAAAATACAAATTCATTCTTCCATTTCTGGAAATCTTTTTGTACCTACTTTAGTCATAAAAATTATATTTTACATTAACTGTGCCAGGAAATTTTTTCTCACAGATAAATTTGATATCTTTCCAAAATTGCATGATTTGCTTTAAAGCAGGAAAGAGGCCAAGATTTACTCGGTGTGCTCAGTTAGCAGCCCACCCAAGAAGTTCAATCTGAGGTCAAACTTTTTAAAAATGTCATTTAGAATGAGATTCGAGTAGAGTATAATCTCTTAGTATCACCTGAGTTTAGTTAGGAAAGATTTTTAAACACCCCAAAAAATAAACAAAAAAATGATTAGACACACTAACAAAGTGTGTATATATACACACATATATATGTGTATATATGTATATGTATATATGTATATGTGTATATGTATATATGTATATGTATACAGGTATATGTATATATGTATATATGTACATATATAATATTCCATCAATTAAAATAAATCTGGATTTTTTCAAATCAGTATAAATTTACATATATTTTATAAATATATGTTTTGATAAAATGTATTTTCCAAATGCCAATTAAATAGAGATGTCAACTCTAATGATTTTGAAACATTTACTTGTAACATTATTAATGGGAAATCTGGGCCAATTCCCATGTATTTCTCCTAATGCCAAAAGATATAAAATGATTCCATTTATAATTCAGAGCCTGGAGTCACTGCAAGTAAAACAGTTTTACTGTTAAATATTGCAAATCATTAGTGCTATCAGCATATATGCCTTTGGAGAATAGACTCACATTCTAACACAGACCAGCTTCCATTTATTGCAAGCATAAGAGTAAGTAAAACATGCCAAGCTAGCAGAACCCATCTTAACCCTCTCAGGCAATTATTCTCCTTGTTTAAGTTTCCCTCAATAAGCATGAAAAGTAACAGACAATCAAGATGTTATGAGCTTGGAGTGCATGTCTCATAAACCAAACATGAGGAGCTTTTTCTTCCGACTGTAATTCTCAAGCAGAAGAGGTTTCTTTATATGAACACCAGGAAACGGAGATTTTAAATCCCTAAGTTGCGTGGAGCTTGTGAACTTTCAGGATGCTCCAACAGTTCTTTAAATATTCCCAAATCTTTCTCATGTGGGTCAAGCTTTTTTTTCCTAAGCCTTTATCATCTGTCAGCAGCCAGTGATGCATTTGATATACGGCTTCATTTCTATAACAAACGTAAAAGACATACCCAAAATGAATTATAGAGAAACTAGCAGGGCAAACTGTTTGACTGAACTTCATTTTTGAAAATTTATCTTTTTTTCTCCTTACATAATCAAAAGCTCAAGTATCTGAGGGAGCCATTTTAACAACTCTGCTCTTAAGTAATAATTAAATCTGCTGCCGCACAGGAGTTCTGCATCTTTATAAATGTCAACCCCATTCTGAAGAATCCAAGCTGCTCCCCAGCAGTTCGAACACCACGTTTATAAAGATATAAGATTTTGAAATGTCTTTTTCTCACTTATACATTTATAAATCATGAGCCAAAGTTAAATCCCAAATCAAGTGTGTACTGTGTACCAACAATTACTGGCATGTATTCTAATAACAGAACTCTTAGCAAATTAATACGAGTAAACACTACATTGAGGCTGCAGAAAGATATAAATATCTGAAGTTCAGTTACACTTAATTTTATAAAGATATAATTTGACAATTCTTGAATATGATTGGTTCCTATCAATGAATTTTTCAAACCTATACACAATTATCTTTTTAAAGAATAGATACTAAAAATAGGTTATTTTTCTGATTCACAAGATCACTGAAATATGTCTGACTCTATTAAGGTTAACAAATAATGAATCTTTTCACTCTCTTTGGGTTGACGGGCATAAGGAAAAAAATAAGGTAAGGGACAATTTATGAGCAGGAGATTTATTGAGCACTTTCTAGATGCCAATTGTTAAACACTAGGAATATAAATAAGGTACAGTTTGCACCTTTAATGTGCAATCTTGGGAGGGGACAGACAGATAAACAGATTGTATCAAAATGAAAACATGCGACAAGACAGAGGACACACAGGCGAGGGTGAGGAGGAGACAGGGAAGGCCTCCCAGAGAGGAAAGGAGTTGCAGGATGGAGCAAGCAAGGGCATAAAGGTCAAAGGAGAGGTAAGTTTAGGGTGACTGATTACAAAGCATAGAGATGAGAATGGTGGTGAGGGACTAAATTAAGCCAGCTCACAGAGAGCCTTGTATGCCTCAGTAAGGAGTTTTGGATTGATCCTAGGAAGATGAGAGCTTCTGAAGGATTTTCAGTGTAATTTAGATAAATATTTTATGTTAGTTACTCTAGGAATGGTGTGGAGGGGGGCTTTGCTGGAACTAGAATTTAATAAGCAGCTATTATATGCCAGGTTCTTATAATCTCATTGAATCCTCACAATAATCTTAGACTTCATTATCTCCAATACATGGCTGAGGAATAGAGACTAAGAGAAATTAAGTGATTTAGCAAGATTACACAGTTGGTAAGTATAATAGTAAGACAGGAATTAAAATGCTGCCTGGTATGCAAACCCTAATTTTTCCAACTATATCACCATGTTGCACAAAATCCAAAATGAAACGTAAACAACCCGTGCTTCATGACTAATACATGGATGCTCTTATAAATTAAGATAGAAGTCAGTGTTGATACAAGAGGAATATGTAAAATGGGGCCAACATTACTATACACACTACCCAATACAGCAAATAACATAGAGAAACCCCAAATACTTTCACTATTGAGTTCATATCCCATGGCTCTTTGTAAAGAGAAACTACTTACTCTTAAATTACAGTGTCCATCTTTGTCAACATCATTACTACTTGAAGTGATGTTTTCAGGCTATTCTTCCTTTTCTATCTGCTTATTATTTATTTATTTATTTATTTTTTGGCGTGTGTGAAGAGTGGGGAGCTGTCTAGCAGAGAAACCACACTAGTAATCAAATGTCTCAAACTACATTACCAGGTCATTAAGCCTAAGTTGGAAGTATTAGGCTTTATCAGCTGCTATTGTACACATGAGGCACATTATATAACCAATCAAATGCTATTAGTCACTTTGAAGGACATCTCTATTTTCTCAAAATCAAACTACCCTCTAAGCAAGTTGGTTAGAAAAAAAATAGTCTTTAGAGTGTTATAGCTGGAACTATGTAGAGCAAGAATACATCTTTGCATTGTTTGTTTTGTGTCTGTAGGCCCACTTCAGGGATTCAATATTCCCACTTTATAGATGAGAAAACTTAGGATCATGAAAAGGAACGACAAGTACACTTTCACGGAGTGTGTGAATCTCAGACTTGGGGTCCTTGCATCCAAATCTGTTGATTCATATCACTTAATCCTTTCTCTTTATGCTTTAGAAAGATAAAAACAATAATTTAGAGTGTATTTTCAAAGATCAAAGCATTTATAAATCAACAAGGCAATAGAGGAAGCCATTTTTTCCATGTTTTTACAAGGATATTGTAGATCTTTTAACTTTCTAAGATAGCAAAAAATAAAAGCCTGTGGTTCTCATTATCCCCAATGCTAATAACTAAATATAAACATATTAATAACACAGTGTGCTGGAGACATGAACAGAACTACCTAGATTCTGCTACAACAGTGTTCTCCAAAGTGGGTTCTGGGGAACACTGATCCCATAAGATATTCTTTTATTGTTCCTATAAGTTTGTGAAACACTGAATATTTTATTCTCTTCATGCAGACTTCTAACCTCTCTGACATATAAAAGTTTTGATACATCTTGCAATGCAAAAGACCTGTTTAACCTTATTTAAATCAGAGTTTTTCTAAATAATAAAAATTAAAAAAAGGGATAGTTGAATCTCAGTGATTGTGAGCCCAGAAAATTTTATAGCATTTCTAGATTCAACTCCAACAGAATACTTAAATCAAAAGTGAAACCATCTTTGACAAACCTGACAAAAACAAGAAATGGGGAAAGGATTCCCTATTTAATAAATGGTGCTGGGAAAACTGGCTAGCCATATGTAGAAAGCTGAAACTGGATCCCTTCCTTACACCTTATACAAAAATTAAGTCAAGATGGATTAAAGACTTACATGTTAGACCTAAAACCATAAAAACCCTAGAAGAAAACCTAGGCAATACCATTCAGGACATAGGCATAGGCAAGGACTTCATGTCTAAAACACCAAAAGCAATGGCAACAGAAGCCAAAATTGACAAATGGGATCTAATTAAACTAAAGAGCTTCTGCACAGCAAAAGAAACTACCATCAGAGTCAACAGCCAACCTACAGAATGGGAGAAAATTTTTGCAATCTACTCATCTGACAAAGGGCTAATATCCAGAATCTACAATGAACTCAAACAAATTTACAAGAAAAAAACAAACAACCCCATCAAAAAGTGGGCGAAGAATATGAACAGACACTTCTCAAAAGAAGACATTTATGCAGCCAACAGTCACATGAAAAAATGCTCATCATCACTGGCCATCAGAGAAATGCAAATCAAAACCACAATGAGATACCATCTCACACCAGTTAGAATGGTGATCATTAAAAGGTCAGGAAACAACAGGTGCTGGAGAGGATGTGGAGAAATAGGAACACTTTTACACTGTTGGTGGGACTGTAAACTAGTTCAACCATTGTGGAAGTCAGTGTGGCGGTTCGTCAGGGATCTAGAACTAGAAATACCATTTGACCCAGCAATCCCATTACTGGGTATATACCCAAAGGATTATAAAACATGCTGCTATAAAGACACATATGTTTATTGCGGCACTATTCACAATAGCAAAGACTTGGAACCAACCCAAATGTCCAACAATGATAGACTGGATTAAGAAAATGTGGCACATATACACCATGGAATACTATGCAGCCATAAAAAATGATGAGTTCGTGTCCTTTGTAGGGACATGGATGAAACTGGAAATCATCATTCTCAGTAAACTATCGCAAGAACAAAAAACCAAACACCGCATATTCTCACTCATAGGTGGGAATTGAACAATGAGATCACATGGACACAGGAAGGGGAATATCACACTCTGGGGACTGTGGTGGGGTGGGGGGAGGGGGAAGGGATAGCATTAGGAGATATACCTAATGCTAGATGACGAGTTAGTGGGTGCAGCGCACCAGCATGGCACATGTATACATATGTAACTAACCTGCACAATGTGCACATGTACCCTAAAACTTAAAGTATAATAAAAATAAATAAATAAATATATTAAAAAAAGAAAATGTGACACATATACACCATGGAATACTATGCAGCCATAAAAAAATGATGAGTTCGTGTCCTTTGTAGGGATATGGATGAAGCTGGAAACCATCATTCTCAGCAAACTGTTGCAAGGACAAAAAACCAAACACCGCATGTTCTCACTCATAGGTGGGAACTGAACAATGAGAACACATGGACACAGGAAGGGGAACATCACACACCGGGGCCTGTTGTGGGGTGGGGGGAAGGGGGAGGGATAGCATTAGGAGATATACCTAATGTTAAATGACGACTATGGTATACATATGTAACAAACCTGCACGTTGTGCACATGTACCCTAAAACTTAAAGTATAATAATAATAAAAAAGTGAAACCAAAGCATGGATTTTATTATTTTAATATAATTTTCACATTAAAAATAGTAATGATTAACTACTGTGAGCCAGGTGTTTTGTTAGGCCAGTGGTAGCAAGGAAGTTGAAACTAATGTGTCACTCACAGTGAATCTGTAGTAAGCAGCTATCTCAAGGGTGGAGTTCAGAAATACTGTGGGGCTCTGGCTAGTCTCAGGAAAAAAAAAAAAAAAAGAACAATTTGCAATGTTTGCCTCAAGCACAGAATTGAAAAGTGGAGGCATAAGTTAAGTGCTGGGTATTTTCCATCTATGCTCTAGGCACTGAGGATATATAAATGAATAAAATGTGGTTCCTGACTTCAAGGAGCTCATTTTGAGGTGCAGGGAGGTAAGGCATATCATCATATAAATTCAAAATAGGGAGACAAGAATAAGAGTAGTAAGCTATCATAGAAAGAGGAAAAGAGATGTGATCAGTAGCTTCAAAGACTGGAGGACACTTGAGCTGAGTCTTGAAGGATAAATACAAGCTTATCAAGTGTGCAGAGATGATGGAGTGTCTGAAACTACAGGTAAAGCCATATTAATGTCGAGCACAGAAGTGTGAACTGGTGCAGCACCTTGGAGGCTTTTGGTAGCTCAGTTTCTCAGGAGTGTGAGGTTTATAGAGGAAACACTGCCTACCTTTCCTTTGATCATGCTTTCCAGGGCAAGTCTCTCAACAATATTCACCATGTTTTTTTGTTTTGAGGGTGGGGTGTTAATGTATGTCTTCACTTTCAGTACTATGAAGTTATTCAGCATGGTAAAGGAATAGATATTCTCCATAATTTAATAATATGGTTAGGAGATTACTGTATATATAAGAGATCATTTTTATTCTAATTTTCAAAATGGTCTGTATGCTCTTTACTAAAACAACGCTATAAAAGTATAGAAAATTATATATATAATATATGGCACTCTTACTGCTTCTTTGCAAGAATTTACTTTCAACACCATAGGTTTCATAACTCAGTTTGTATGCTTAAGAAATTAAGATGAAAGTGAATCTACTGTATGATATATCCTGGAACTACTCTTAAAAATATAAATTACTCAAAATCACTCAAATTGACTTGTGTTTCTTGGCATTTTTTGACTTTTTTTTGCAGATTCTAGCTACTAAAACTCTCCCCCAGATGGAATACTAGGTAATGGTGTCTACTGTTTCTCTAGGAAACACTTCATTTTCCTATAAAGAAAGATAAGGGTAAAACTAAGAGGTCAAGAGTCCACTTTTGAAAGTGTGTTGAGACAATAATCCAACAGAATTTATAATAGGCTTCTTTCGGAGTTGCTATCACCTCACCTCTATCCTCTTTGCATTTAAAAGAAAATCCTCTACTCCAAGGAGACATGGAAGTGAAGCAAAATTAAGAAATATTAAGAATGAAAGATGAGCTAGTGGTATGGGGGGAGAGGGGGATATGAGGGAAATACTAATTGAAGTGGAGAAAAATATCATCCTGGAAAAAAGATCTAGTATTTTTAGCATTAATTTGGTGACTTTTTTGTGGTTGTTGGTTATGGGAAAATTTTGATGTATCAGAGCTCTTCCGTTAAAGAATGAGATAACTTTGCCCATCGACAAATGATCACTATACCCATCATGACTAGCCTTTTTGGCTTAGTTTTCCTATTACATAATCCCTATGAATCTGTCCAGGTATTTTTTCCTAACAATTTCTACCATACCCTACACCACACTTTGCACATTTGGGAATATGAGCCATATGAAGGAATGTGAATTCACCATTGATATCAGCCAAATAAGCCAGAAGCAAAACCATTTTTGACTCTAAAATACTAAACGCAACAAATTGCCAGGAAATAGCAAAATGAGGCCCAAAAGACTAGCATATTCTCCACATTTTCTGAAAAAAAAATACCAGTATTAGCCATCACAGAAATAGAAGCTATTTAGTTCCTTTAGCATTTGTGTATGGTCCATAAGTTCCTCACAAGAAGCAAGTTTCATTTTTGCCAACTGCACATGATTCTGCTTCTAAACCATTATTCAAACTCGAATATTAATTTATGCTTTCAGATAAGTACACTACATAAATAAATAATACAAGTAGAAAAACAAGTGACTCTGAATAAAATAATTTTCTCAGACTGAGCAACAGTCCTCCTAATCTACAGGAACAAAAAGTAGTTGCCATCCCTTATCTTACTGGGATGTCTAATTCCATTCTCTATGGGAGACTCATCAAATGAACTTAGACAAAACAAGCAGGATCATATAAGTGTAGGTAATTACAACTATATTAACCTCAGAAAATGGTTTTGAAGAGATCACTGTCAATCTGGGCAATTCCTAAAAATAGTGCTCTGTGGGTGCTGCAGGGCTGTGTTATTCAACATCCTGATGAACACTAACTAGCAGGCAGCACCAGTTGCATTTGGGGGAAAATACTTGGCTTCTTAGTCCTCCTCAGCTCAGCATTAATAGATAGTCCTGTCCTATTACTAATTCTTCATCTGAAGGTCCCCTATCTGCAGTCAGTTTCTCCTTTCCTAAGATGGCAGGGCTCTATTTATATTTCCAGGCATCCTGATGTAGAAACTCAGATGACTCACATGCAAGATATAAGTGATCATCACCTTCAGTCAGGAAGTCACCTTAAGTGCTTAACTTACAAACTTTCCAAAATTTACAATTTAATATAAGATCCTCAGATCCTTGGTCTGGAAATCAACTCTTTCCTTTGTTATCTATAGCAGGGGCTATAAGGATAGATAACTTATCGGAAAAGCCTCGGCTTCTAGGAGGCAGCTTCTTGAAGAAGCTCGGGCTTTCGAGTCTGACCCAACTAGGTGGAAGCTTTAAGTCATCATGTGCTTGCTGTGTGAATGCTTTGCATAGTTTCCTTTCAGGACAGTGGTATCTATCTCTTAGAGTTGTTACAAAGATTAAATATGAACCTCAGCATAATATGTACCAAACACGGGCACTTGGAGCATTCGTCTCTTAGCCCCTTTTTGAAAGTGTGTTGAGACAATAATCCGATACAATTTATAATAAGCTTCTTTCAGAGTTGCTATCACCTCACCTCTATCCTCTTCACATTTGAAAGGAAATCCTTTTTGCTGGATTGTACTTTTTTGCTGAAGTGTACTTTTTGTAACATGCTGCCCATTCACCGAGTGTACGTTCCCCGGTGGTAGGTATCCTGACTTGACCACATCTGCAACACAAGCCCAAGTCCACTGCTTGGTGCAGATTAGGCTCTCAACACCTGCTTTATATTAAAGATGTGGAGGCCTTATGGTCAATGCATCTCAAACTTTAATGTGACTATGAATCACCAGAGAATCTTATTAAAATGCATATTGTGATACATGTCTAGAGTGGGCCTCAAGATACTCCATTTTTTATAAGCACCAGATAGACCCATGCTTCCAGAACCACACTTCGAGTGAACGATGTGCTAGTTTTCTTTCCTTACTTTCTGACTGCCACTATGTTCCACATTGTGGCAACAGAAAGCAGTTTGTGCACATTTCATTCAAGGCTATTACACTATGCTCAACCATGTCCCTTCCTCAACACACAAAAAAGGGGAGGGCTACCCAGGATAATATCAGTGTGGAGACTATTTGCTGATATATCTCTACCTTATTAGGACAAGTTATTAAGTGAACTCCAATATTTATCATCAGAAAAATAAAAAGGTCCTTAAGGAAACATTAACAGTTTCACTATACCTCTTCTAGAGGGTAATGATAAATAATAATATTCTGGCATATGATACACATTTATAAATCATTGGCATTTAATACCTTATATTTCAAAAAACTGTCATACCCTACGCTGTAATGTTAACAGAATGAGTATTTATAAATATACATGCCAGAAATGCAAACAGCCACATTTGCAAAGGCAACTGTCATCTGGTTACCACACAGTGCCATCTGCTGGACAGCTGCTGATGTGCAGCAGAAAAAAATGCAAGATGCTCTCCAGGAATAATAAAAAATTTCCTGCAGCTTTTCAATGAGATTTACACAAACGAAGGCAACTTACACAGTTCTGCACTGGCTTGTTCAGAAAGAAGATTTTATAGCCCCTATGCTCTTTTGCTTAGAAAAGTAGAACAGTTTTATAGAGATACGCATATTGCTGTGGGGCTAAAGGCTGAATACAGAAATCCCACACGGCCACGGAGAACAAAGAACTGTTTCTTTCTTCTAAAGAAAAATCTAGTTTTCTTGTTACCACTGAAGTTTACATGAGTATTGTCTTCATCAATAAAATAATAGTTCACACTATTTTGCAGCACCTCTCACAAACAACAAATTGATATTAATAAAATAAAAACTATAATTTTCTAATCTATTTCACTTCTGAAAACAGGCTCCTCTTGAATCCTAAAATTGGTCAAAATTCTTTAGCACAAATGGTAAGAAAAGAATAAGTGGAAAAGACGTAAGTCCTATGTAAGTCCTTATTGATATCTTTCATGGAAAACGCAATTTGTTCTACCATAGTAATGCTGTAACTTGGAAATGATTTAACAATTTCCTACCTGAATTAGTACTCAGACTAGTCACAAGAACAGATCATTTAGGTCTCAGGTCTCATGCAGTCTTCAATTAAAAAAAATTAGGCAGATGTGTGGATTTAACTGGACACATTAAAGAATAATGATTAGTGCTAGGAAATATCTACTTTGGGATGTTAGAACCAATATATGTAACTAGGTCCTGTTAAGCAATTTTCTATGGAGGATCACAAAGGGCATTACTAGTGTTCACTCAATGACTCCTAGACTGGCTCTACTGAGGTTTTTCTAAGATTCTGAAGTGGAAAGTGTGAATAAAATATGGATCAATAAAGTATCTTATAGGTACTTTAGAGGAACATTAAGTGAATTGCCTTAGGTCACAAAATCCTAATGGTGAGGAAAAAAAGAACCTGGGACTCCCAGCCCCTAGCTTAAAACACCTAAAGTACTTCCTCCCATGGAATACTTCTTGGAGGCCAGTTTCATAATTAATTTAAACAGCTTTCTGGGGCACATTAATTATGTAAGCTCTCTGTACACTAGGCCACTACAAAAGGAGAAAATAGATTCCTCACTACCCATGAATGGGACTGTTTTCTTCTTTGTGACACCAAGGTGCTCTGAAAGCCCCCAGGAAGGAAACAGCACAGTGCCCACAGGGTGAAGAGCATGGCGGGGTGAGGGACACAGATTTCTCTTCTGGCTGTCTTGTCTCATTTTGTAGGATCTCTCAGTAGTCTAGGAAAATTGACCTTTCCAGCTGTCAAAGTCCCTCCCCCACAGAGCTTTATCACCCTTCAAGGGATGAATCCCATCTATAAATTTCCATGCCTAAGGGCCCTGCTGTACTGGCAGAGAGAATGCAGTCTAGATTCCATCTCTCTATGTGGTTAAGGCAGCATTACTCTTCTCTTCCCATATCCATACGAATTTCCAATGTGCTGCAGTTTCAGGGGAATTGAACCACAGTATTGTGAGCAAACTCTTAAACGATATAATGATGAAACTTAAAATATGAAATGTTGTACTATTATTGAAACACCGAGACAAAACAAGTACATGTAAAGTTTGATGATAACATAGCATCTGATTAGGTTCAGAAAAAGGAAGAATGTTCTTGGCTCATATGCGTTGAAGTCTAGGACCAAAATATGGCTTTGCCCACTTAAACTAACTGAAACTAAGGCTGACTGAAACTCCTTATCTCTTTTTCTAAGCCAAATTACTTATGATTCCCTAAAGTGTACCTACATTTTTGAGCCCCATTGGAATTCATTGTTCCTGCCATTTATTCATTCATGCAGGCATAGAGCAAATATCTATTAAAGCCAACTATGTGTAACACACTGTCCTAGGTGCTAAGAATATAGAACATTGAAGATAAATAAGTTCCTGTTCTTTTGAAGTTGATTTCTAATAGGGCAAGACAGGCAATAAATAAATAAATCTATAAATATATTAGTACTTAATAACTTGTAAGAAGCAAGATAAAGCAAGGTAAGAAGAGTGGTGAGTAAGTGTGTTTAGTCATCAGAGAAAGTAGTTCTGATAAGATGACATTTGAACAGAGATCTGGAGGAAGGGAGGGAGAGAAAGGTGCATTTATATGGAGGAAGTGCATTCCTAGCAGAGAAGCAAAAGGAAAAAGTCGGTGTAAATGTTCTGAGAAGTGTATGCTTGGAGTGTTCAAGGAATAACTAAAAGGCCAGGTGGTGCACCAGTGGGAATAAGGATAAAAATGATAGGAAAGGAGAGCAGAAGATGCAGTGGGAATATCATACAGGGCAGTCTTCCTCATATGCCCTGTGTTAAAGAACTGGCTGTTTTTCAGGATCCACTGCAGATTGATAATTTTATAAAACGCAATTAAAATGTCAGTGCAATAACTACTGCTACAAAAAGCTTCTGAACCTGTCTCCTCACAGACCCATAGCAGTTCTCAGAGGAGCAGAGATCCAAGGACCACACTGAATTGTACTGAGAGCCCAGTAAGCCAGGGTGAGTCCTCTGAATTTTATTCTGAGGGAGCTGTGCCACCACTAGAAGGTTTTGAGCAGAAACTGCTGTTTCTTTCAACTGGCATGCCCTTCCCTCTCCAACACTTGGCAAGATCTTGCTTAATCACATGAACCATCTCCACCACTGACAGAGTATCTTCAACCAGGAGCCCTCTAAGCACTTCACATGTGTGGATCCCGAGTGGATCTCATGGCTTCTCTTCCACCCCTGCCAAAAGTAATGATACTCAATTTTTTTTTCTCTTTTTCTTCTTTAAAATACTCTTCATGTCCTCTATCCACACCATGATTTTTGAGTACATGTCCTATCCATCCAAACAGTCTATAAACTCCAAATATCAGAGACTATTTTATAAATCATTATACTTATTAACTTGACACTCCATAAATATTCTTGAATTGAGCTCTACACTAGGTCGACAAAGATCAGTCATCAATAATATGATCTGACCATATAAAATAATGTTTAAAGGTCTGTTTAGGGCTGGGTGTGGTGGCTCACACCTGGAATCCCAACACTTCAGGAAGCTAAGGCAGTAGGATTGCTTGAGCCTGTAAGTTCGAGACCAGCCTGGGCAACACAGTGAGACCTCATTTCTATTAAAAATAAAAAAAAAATAGCTGGGTATGGTGGTGTGGGTCTGTGGTCCCAGCCACTTGGGAGGCTGAGGCAGAAGGATCACTTGAGTTTAGTAGCTCAAGGTTGCAGTGAGCTATGATCACTCTAGCCTGGGTGACAGAGAGAGACCCTGTCTCTAAAAAATAAAATATAAGACCTGTTTATAGCATTTTAGAAAATGCTGACCTTTATCAAACTCCCTGTTACTCTGCAGATCAAATCCAGAAAATTATTGCTGCCTCAAAGGCTTTTGTAGTTCAAATCTCTTATCTCTGGCATATTTCTTGAAATACATAGTCCACTGGCTGGAACTGTTGACCATCTTAGTGCTATACAGATCTCTCTTCTAATGAAATGTGTTAGGATGCAGTTTCAACTGTAGAACTGAAAAATTTAAATGTTCCCTTAAAAAGTCAGCGACCAAGAAGCAGCATTGTTTGTATATGTCCCAGACCTATAGTTAATTTTTAAATTAGAAGTAACAATCTGCTGTGTTAAATGAGTAAGAGAATAATTCAACATCTGGATAAGGGAACTGTAAGATGAAAGCCCAGCAGCAAGTTGAAAATCTGACTTTCAGTATTTTAGCTCAAGGAAGCATGGCAAGAAGACTATTGCTCTAAAATCCAATATGAAAAAGTTCATGTTGATTCTACCTCTATTTTTACCAGCAGAAACAGAGTTGGCTGTATATTCTTAAGTATTTGTATCTTTGGACTAAATCAAGATTTACTGTGATGAAATTCCTGATGTAAAAAAGAACAGTTCCTAATCAAAGAATCTTATTCTTTTTCTCAAGATTATAACTTTTTTCTTTAGACAATGAGGAAAACGCTTTCCTTAAGAGTAAGAAGACAATAAGATAGATTATCTAAATAGAGCTAGCAGATCTTTATGGTAGTTTTTTTTGCATGGATAGAAATATGTTATTTTCTAGCTGCAAAGGGACCTCCAAAATTTTGACACGTACTGTTTTAAAAGGTCAACAACACATTCTGTTCATTACTCCATCCATCCATGCATCCATCCATCCATCCATCCATCCATCCATCCAACCATCCATCCACCCACCCATTCATTCATCTACCCACCCACATTCTCATTATCTCCCCCTCAGCTTTTTCTATCTCTATCTTCTTGTAATCTTCAGAGTGAAACAAATAATCTTTTCCCCTCACGATTTAATGTTTTAAAGCAAAACATACAAATGCAAATACAAATCTGTATGCTTTTCTTCCTATATTTTTAGATTATCTCTCTTCCACAATTTTCCTACTTCTGCTTATTTTCCAAACTCACTTTTCTCCTTTTCCTAAATTTAATCTTTTCCTTCTATATGTAACTCTCCATTTCTTTCGGTCAACCTACAGAAGAAAATTGAGATTAACCTCAAAACTTTCACCCAGGGGTCTGTGTAAAGCAAGAAGAAGACAAACAACCAAAGCCTTACTTTTCCTGGTCTTTCTGGACCACCCAACCCACAGCTGTGACTTTTATTGATATCCCCAATTTGATGGCTTTGAAACACAGATTTAAAACCCTATCATCATATGAAGAAAAGCCTATAACAAATTAGAGAAACACCTACTCTTAAATGATTTGCTTTTTAAGGGCAGGCTGGGCACAGTGGCTCATGCCTATAATCCCAGCACTTTGAGAGGTCAGGATGGGAGAATTGCTTGAGGCCAGGTGTTCATGACCAGGCTGCGTAGCATAGTGACACCCTATCTTAAAAAAATAAAAAATTAGCCAAGTGTAGTGGTGCATGCCTATAGTCCCACTTACTTGGGAGGCTAAGGCAAGAGAATCACTTGAGCCCAGAAGTTCAAGACTGCGGTGAGCTATGATCGCACCACTGCACTCCAGGGTGGGTGACAGGGTCAATTGTCAGGTCAACTGTAGAACATGGTGACTATAGTTAATAATATATTCCACTCTTATAGTCAGAAAGAATGACTAAGACCTACTAATTGATAGCACAACAGGGTGACTACAGTCAATAATAACCTAAATGAACATTTTCAAGTAACTTAGAGTGTAATTGGGTTGTTGGTAACTCAAAGGATAAATGCTTGAAGGTATGGATATGCCATTTTCCATGATGTGATTATTATGCATTGCATGCCTGTATCAAAACATCTCATGTACCACATAAATATATATATACCTACTATATAGCCACAAAAATTTAAAAATATATATACTGTACTCTTGAAAAATGAGTAAGAGAGTAAGATGTAAAGTGTTCTCACCACAAAAATAATGTGATGTAATGCACATATTAGCTAGATTTAGTCATCCCACAATGTATATATACTTCAAAATATCATGTCGTACACAGTAAGTATACACAATTTTATCTGTCAATTTTTTAAAAGAAAGAATAGGGCAGTTATTTCATATTGTATATTTTATTTATTTTTTATATCGAGACAGACTCTCACTCTGTTGCCCAGGCTGGAGTGCAGTGGCACAATCTCGGCTCCCTGCAACCTCCACCTCCCAGGTTCAAGTGATTCTCCTGCTTCAGCTTCTCGAGTAGCTGAGATTGCAGGTGCAAGCTACCACGCCTGGCTAATTTTTGTGTTTTTAGTAGAGACGGTGTTTCACCATGTTGGCCAGGCTGGTCTCGAACTCCTGACCTCAGGTGATCTGCCCGCCTCAGCCTCCCAAAGTGTTGGGATTACACGTGTGAGCCATAGTGCCCAATCTCATATTTTATTAAAAGCCCATGACCAAAATTTGATGTTCCTGGACAGAAACTGGTGACTCTTGACTGAAATGACTTAATACCTGAAAAGCGTGAAACTTTAAAAATTAGCATCATTGTTTTCACTTTAAATTTAAAAATCTATAATTTAAGCATCTAGGAGTTGTCATTAGGCAGGGTTAGGACAGGCAAAGTGTAGGCGAGGGTCCTACAAAAGATTTCAAATATACTTGTTATGTTTGTTTCTTAACTGGTTGGTAGAGATACACAGTGCTATTTTATTCTTTATACCTTACATATGTTATAATTATCTTGTCAACATCTAATATATAATAAAAACAAAATTATTAAATACCATTCTTTGAAAATAATTGTGATTGATAATGTTATCTGTTTGGAAAATGGCATTTAAAAAACACCCATTTTTCTAAGGTGCTTTTAATTAAAAATAAATGCACCAGAAAACTACATGTCAGTTGAAAGAACTTTGTTACTGATAAAGATACTTCACAACTTTCTGTAGGGTTATGAGCGAGTCATATACGACGGGTACTCAGTGAATGTCCTTGCAGCCAAATACAGACTGTTGAGCAGGGAACAAAAATCTTCTATAGAAAGACGTGCAGAAAAGTATTTGTTTGGTATTAAACAACACTAAATTTTCAATTCTATATGAAGGGAAAAATATGACACTTTATTCTGACGTAAATATGGGAATAGCAATTGGGAAGTAACGATTGATAAAAGATGGAATAACAATAGGTATCACATACTTAATCTCACTTATGGGCTATAGAAGGAAAGCTGCTTAAAAATTCAGCATGTGGTTCACTCAAATTTAAGCAAAAGAATCTGGTAAAATACAGAACCACTAGTTAAAATTTTACATTAAACATACCTTATCAGAAGACCAAGGGGGAAATGTATGCTGTTGACCAGATAAAACAGAGAGTGACAGGGAAAATTTGTACTGGCAAACAGTGAAGCAACAGAAGCCACCACTGAGATAGAGGAGAAGAAAGACAGTCCCCTTAGAAATATTATCTAAGTCAGGAAGATAAACAGGTAGCGGGAAGACTCAATGAGGCATCTTTTGGCAGGCATTTTATGCATCATCTCAACGAATCCTCTCAAAACTACAAAATGTAGATGTTATTATTCTGTCTGGACAGATGAGGAAATCGTAGCCCCACGAACTTAAGAATGTTACCCACAGAGACACAAAATGACAGCAGGGATTCAAACCCAGAGATTTTTTACTCCAAAGCTTCTAATTTTTCTACGATGCCACTCCAAGAACAGAAAAATCTACAAAATATAGTTGGGGTGGAGGGAAGAGAAGGTAATCATCTGCCCCTCAAAATGGTAAAACTAAAGAATACAAAGATTAAAATTTGTATTTGAATCCTTACTGTGGCCATTATTAAGGAAACCTGAAGGCTAAAATAAGCAGAGAGGGCAAATTAATGTGAAGAATCCATGATGTTCTGGGTCTAATTGACATATTGGACATAAATAAATCCCCAGGAGTGGTTGGAATACACTTGAGAGTCTCAAGGAACTTTAGGATAAAACAGCGAAACATGAGGACAAAATGTACAACTTGTCGTTTACAAAGTTATCTTTCACAAGGAGTCTGGAGGATGTTTAGAATAATTCTAATACAGAATATGGCTGCAGAGATCTAGGTCAGTAACCTGAACTTTCATGCATGGCTGGCAAGTAGTATCTACAAGTACAGTGCTCTAGACACACCATAGAAACTCTGCATCTCTCGTACATCTTTCTACAGTGGATTGCAGTTATGTATGTACATGTCTTATCACCCCTAACTAGATTTTAAGATGCTTAGCAAGGGCTATTTCTATTCATCTAGTATTCCCTGACAGCCTGGCATACTGACCTGTACTTAACAGGTACTCAATATTTCTTGAATTGAATCAACTCCTCACCACATAAGTAAGCACCACTGCTGGGTAGAAAGGCAACTGTGGCTTCTGTTGGGGGTAAATACTGCTTCACTCATCTACTAGAATTCAAGAGGCTAAAATCAGTTTATGGCCAAGAGGAACTTGCGACATACCTTTCCAAGTGAATTGCATGGTGATTGGTGAAACGTTTGGTCAAGGGAAGGAAATCAGTTCAAAACTATAAACAAGAATCAAAGATAAAAGTATAATTCTTCTAAATGAAAAGGAGTTAACAGGTCTCTGTTGCAGCTGACCTTAATTAACATGTTTAACATGTAAATAATTTGGCTGAGGAAGCCATAAAGTATTCCAGACTGTGGGTAAGTGTCAAGGTGATGAGCATAAATGGCAAAGAAAATGGCAAAGAGTTGAGTGAAATGAAAAGTGACAGATACGTGTCATTGAAGACAAGTACAAACCAATGATTAAAATACAAAAGCACCATACAGGATGATGGACTGTGTGCCATTAGCAACAATTTGGGGCACTGATGAAGGCACTTAAGCTCAGGTATCTTGTAAAGATACAAGACAAAAAGTTCCAAGTATCATGAGGCAGCGTTTGGAAAAACAAAAGGTATAATTTTCCCTTTGCACTAAATCCAAGTTCTTTAACTGTGGCTGATGACAACACACAGAGTAAGACAAGATGCAGAGAGACACATCTAAAGGCAGGGCTCTCAACCTCCATGGTCTGACATTATGGGCCAGATAATTCTTGGATGTTTGGGGCTGTCTGGTGTGTTGCAGAACATTCAGCATCATCCCTGACCTCTACCCATTAGATGCCAGTAACACCTTCCCCATTGTGACAACCAAAAATATCTCCAGACATTGTCAAATGTCCTCTGGGTGACAAAATCATCTGGTTTGAGAACCATCGCTTTAAAATGATCAGCAGACTCTGCAGCAGGAGAAGGAATCATAAGCATATGACAGAAATAAACATACCATGAGACAGTTGGTGCAAATATGCATATACTTGCCAAATTCCAGGTCTATGGGTATAGCTGAAGGGAGGCATTTTTAAGAGAAAAATGATAAAGTTATTACTAAATAGAATGAAAATTTGTGAATTTAATTTTATCCCAAGATGTAAATCAGGGTTGAAAAAAATAGGTTTAAGAAATGTTTGGTAATGTTATGTGTTGACATACTCCCCAGTTTTTTAATGTAATCTCTTAGAGAGCAATGCTGTTTCTCCATAGAACATCCCTTGGTGCAAAGAGAGAGAATATCAATATAGTCTGATGTGGTATAAAAGCTTAAACTGTTAGACTGAAGTCAGTTGTATTCTTTAGTTCTAGTTTTGAAGTGTTATTTCTATTCATTCTGAATGCACCTAATCTAAATACAGAAATTATTTCTTGTGTGAACTTCGCCAAATTTGAGCATGGACATGAAGATGAAAAGGAGGTAGAGACTGGGTTCATGCTGCTGACAGGATTATTGGTAACAAGTGCTATCACACTGGAAAGACTGGTACATGAACAACAGGATGTAAACTGTTCGTCAATGCTAGGATTTACAGTCATGGCCTTTGTATGTTACTACTTCATTAAAGGGCCACTCCATTTCAAAGGCTACATGCCAATTTGGTCTCCCTGCCACATTGCTTTATGGCCTTATCTCACTGTGCTGAACTACTGCATTGCACTGGAAACTTTAACATTATAGCTCTCGCAGTAGTTGAGAATGTGAGATTTGCATTCAAAGCCTAATTTTTACCATTTATAGCCTGTGTGACCTTGACCATAGTATATGACCCTTCTGAGACTTACTTTTTTCATGTGTAAATGAAAGTGTTAATAATGAATCTCTCAGCACTGATGTGAGGATTAAACAAAGTTAGAGGTTGGAACCCTGCTATTAGAATTGGTGTAGGTTGGGAAGAGGGGTCTTCTGGCCCTTTGCTTAGGAATTAGGGTCTGGAATGCAGACTGTTGAAGGATTAGGCAATGCTGCGATTTTCTTGCCTGTTTCTACTTTTTCAAACATAATCACCTGATGAAAATACGTGATAATTGTTTTAGAACACTATTTTTTCCCGGTTATATATTTCTAGCATTCACTCAGACATAGAACAGCACAAATACCAAGAAACCTACTAAAATCTCTATCAATGCATAAGAAAGAAGATTTAGTATCAGACTACCTAGATCCACATTCCAGTACTGCAACTTATTAGTTTTATGGGCAGTTTGTGCCTCAGTTTCCTCAACTGTAAAACAGGATATTACCTACCTTATAGGGATGTGTAAGATTATAAAATAATACCTATGAAGTGCTTAATGAAATACCTGGCATATAACAAAAACGCAATAAATGTTGGTATCATCATCATCTTCTTCATCTTCATCATTCTCAGTTCAAGATCATACTGGGCCAAGAGACAGGAACTGATGGGCAGTGGATGCCTACTCCATGCTCAGCCTAAAGGGTAAAGACTGCAGAGTTAAGCTGATTTATTTCATCTCTTCTGATAATATTTTCCCCAATCTCCATATTGTGCCAGGTAGGGATTTTGTTGAGAGAGACTTGAAACTAAAATAAGATTGAGTAAGCTTGTGCTGGGGCAAGTGGTTTTTCTTGACCTATATAAATTGGTACAGAGTTTAACATCTCAGCCTGGAGGCAGACCCGAGTACTCTATCAGCTGACTCTAGTTTTGCTTTTGGGCACCATCTTCATTGTTGTGGCCAGCCAGACTTCTGTTTGTCTTCTTTTAATACATCCCAGCTCATACATAACTGTCAAGTTTTCAAGGTACCCAGCACCTTTTCACACCCTTGCTATATTTGGGAAATTTGCAGCCTTCTTGATTTGGCTTCCTAACAGCAGAATCTAGAAAACTCAAGTTCCAAGAGTCCCTTCCAGCTAGGATACAGGCACCTGAAGGAGGTTTTGCCAGTTAGTCAGTTGCTCCTGAATCTTTGGTTTGGAAGCAAGAAATCTAAGAAGACAAGCTTTAGGGGGAGTCCTAACTATTTTGCTGGCATTGGTGGCAGCAGAGGCATCCAACAATCAGGGACAGTCAGTACAGGGATTTCCTTTATGTTCATCAGGCAACAGCACAGGTTGCAGTTTTTCTCATCAGACCAGTTCAAATGCATGGTTCTAGGATTGTTCCTATAAGTTCCTATAAGTTAACACTCAACTGTTCCTATATTAAATTCCAGCCCTCCCCGACAATTCTGTGAGCTATAGAATTTATTTATTTATCCTATAATAAAATCTCTTCCTGGCTGATCAGGCAAGGTTTGTGTTTCTTCCAACTAAAAATCTGGATATATTCCAGGAAGCCAGGGATTTGTATCTACTACAAAAGGTGGTACAGGCACCAACCAGTAACAGTAAAAAATATATATAAAAAAACATCTGGTGCTTCAAAGTGACAGTTGCTATAATGATGCCTACTCTAAATGTGCAAATTTATTCTCTAAATTTTTCAATAAATACTGCTTCTACAGAAAAGGAAAGGCTTTGTTCAGGCCTTTGGAGCCGACAATAATGCTCTGTCATTAAAATGTCAAGTTTACCTTATCAATTTGTCCAGTTAACTATGCTGTGAAACAAACTATCCCAAAACTTAATAACAATGATATTATTATGCTCACAGACACAGTGGGTCAGGATATTGGATGGCACACAGAGGACATGTGTTCTTTCTGTTCCAAAATCTGAGACTTCATCAGGGAAGAACTGAAGAGTGACTTATGGCTGAGTTGGAATTATCTGGCAATGCTTCTCACTAAATCACATCTGTTGCCTGGGCTGATAAGACTCAAAGACTTGGCCTACTCAATAGAGTACCTACAGGTGGCCTCTCCTGTCTTGGCCTCAAGGCAATCAGATTTGTTACTTGGTAGCTCAAGGCCTAGGGCAAGTATCCCAATAAAGAAGGGGGAAGACACATTACCATTTATGACCCACCTAGGAAGCCATGCAGTGATAATTCCAGCATACTTCTATTTGTCAAGGCAGTCACAAGAGGAGGGGATTCAAAAGGAAAGGAATTAGACTCTACCTCCTGATGGGGAAGTGGCAAAGTCACACTGTAGAAGAGCATGTGAGGTGAGAGATACTGTTCCATCCATCTTTGGAAAATAAAGTCTGCCACAGTGATGCTGGTAAAATTGATTTAGAATTCAAATGTTCATCCTAAAGATGTCTAGGAGTTGCAGAAGTTCAGACAGCCAGAGTACTTTAAGTCTTGATACTATCAAAATACTCTACATCTCCTATAGATCTCGAAAGGGTATGCAGACATTCTCAATTTGCATTCTATTTTTCAGCCATCAGTATATAATTTGACTATGGAATACTCATCTAGAAAACCTGGTGACTATTTATATTCTGAATACTAAAATCTTTTAGTTACAGTCAAAGCTATTATATAGTTTGTATTTTCTTCCAGCTTACCACAAGTCCCTGATGCTATGATTCCTCTGCAAAATAGAGATCTCTTGAAAAATCTTGCATTTGCTTTCAAAGCACTGTCATAAATATAAAATCCTTTTGATAAAAGGATTTTTATCATATTCATGTATTTCCTATAGTTTTATAGATGAAAGATGGTGTTGATAATGGCATAATTTTGATCTTTCCCACTGAGCAGATCGTTGCAGCTGAGTTTTCCCTTGTAAAATTCAATTACGTTTCTCTACATCTTATCATCGCTGCCAAAAGATGTACTGAAATCTTTCCTAACTCCCTTCTGGCAAAAACAAGTTCTGCTACAAAGGGTCTCTTAAGATTCTTGAAGGACATCTGTCTTCATCAGCATGTGATCTGGTGGAGATACGTGCTGTTTTAAGATACAGGTTCATCAGTTATTCTTTTGGCAAATTTAAATGCTATTACTGTGTGATTGCAAAAGTAAGACCTGAGAGCTATTAGTCAAAGTACCAATCCTTTTCAGAAGAAAATATACCCAGCATCTTTTAAAATGGAATGTGTATTTGTTTTTCAGGCCAGGGTTTTGGACTTATCCATCGATTCTGCCCCAGTACATTTACATAATTGTTGCACAACAAGTGTCTGTTGACGACAATCTTATGATTATGCACTGCTTCCATTAATATATAGTTCATATACCACAGTGCTGATTCTTTTTATATCTGGCAGGTTTTAGATTTTTTTTTTAACTTCTGAAGACTTATGTTTCATGATATGGTGTATTAGTCCATTCTTGCATTGCTATAAATACCTGAGACTGAGTAATTTATAAAGAAAAGAGGTTTAACTGGCTTATGGTTATGCAGGATGTACAGAAAGCATAGCAGCTTCTGCTTCTGAGGAGGCCTCAGGAAACTTACAATCATGGAAGAAGGCGAAGGGAGAGCTAGCACCTCACATGGCCGGAGCAGAAGGAAGAGAGAGAGAGAGGTGGCAGGTGCTACACATTTTTAAACAATCAGATCTTGTGATAATTCACTCACTCACTATCATGAGATTAGCACTGAGATGGTGCTAAACCATTCATGAGAATTTTTCCCCCATGATCCAATCACCTCCCAGCAGGACCCACCTCCAACACTGGGGATTACTGTTACCCAGTGGGAAAAACTGTTCCATGTTCTGCATGATTTACCAAACGTTCCACCATTCATTCAGGTGTTAAACTCTTTCTAAAATTATCTCAGCTTACACATTAGCAGCCTTTGTACATTCTAAGATATATTTACATTTCATGTATACATACCCTGTATGTGTGCTATAAAAGTCAAACCCATCAGAATTGGTAGTAAGACACATAAAGATAGGAACCATGTCTTATATTTTCTTCACCTAGCACAGTGCCTCATACAATGTAGGCATTTAATAAGCATTTGTAAAATGACACAATTATTAAATAAAGAGTGATAATATATCATTGTTAGGTCACCTTGTCTTGTTCATTCATTATCTCGTGAACTTTAACAGTCTTATCCTAAAAATAAAGTTGGTAATAAACACATTGTTACAAAATGGGACCTCAGTTTCTTTAGGAAATAATTGGTTCACATCCTGCACTGCCATCATCAGAAAGAAGTCCCTTTCACCATCAAAATACGTAAATTTGAGCTAGGTTTCCAGAAATGATTCTTGATTGTATTGAACAATTGGATGTTCTGCACTGATGTTCCCTGTTAAGTGAACAGGAAGTGACCTGGATGAGGTTACATAGCTGCAAAATCCCATCTTCATGCAAGTTCCTTTGTGGTTGCTAGGGCTCCATCATTCCACAGGCTGCTTCACAAACATCCACCATAAAAATAAAGCCTGGTATCACTGCTACTCAGTCAGTAATTAAATTCCATGCACATCCAGAATTTTGCTTGTATGTACATTTTAATAATGAGGTTGTCTTCAAGGCTGTTGAAAGGTGGTAGAAGACTTCACTGCTTAACCAAAATCTGCCAATTATCCCTTAACTGTGCAGTTTTACTAAGATCAATCATCCAACATATTGTGGTGCTTTAACTGGTTACAAATTAAACAGAAAAAGTAATAAGAAAAGAAAACCAATTTTCCTAGACTACCTTAAGCCTGCCAAGCATAAAAATGCACTTAACTCAGAAAACTGCTGAGAGATTAATATAGAATTTGTGTGCTACTAAAGAAATCATTAAAGCAGCTAAATTCTGGGAATACAGCCTCTGCAAAAGTAAGGGAAATATCTTATTCAAAAATAGTGGTACAATTAAATTTAGTTATTTATCCTGTACCAATGTAAAAAGGATTTTATTAGTATAACTTCATTTAAAGCCACATATGCAAATCTTCAGAGTGAAGAAAAGATTTCAACTGTTAGGCAATTTAAATTTTAGTATTAGACAACAAGAAAAGTATGAGCACTTAAAACAAAAAAATCTGCAAGAGTGATAATGAGGATCAAACTGGAATGAAAACTACAAAATTTGGCAGCTTGAAGAAAAAAATTTATAGTTAAGTTAGAAATAAAATTTAAAATAAAGAACTTGAATTTTATCTCCAGTATAATTCTTTACTGTCATTCATGGTTGTCATGATTATTGTTATAATCATCTTCATAGCTCTCCTTTAAAAAATGCTTATTCTATTACAAGCACTTTATACTCATTTTCTAACTTAATCATCAAAACAACCCTATGAGTTAGGTACTACTACTCTTAGTGGAGAAACTGAGGCTAAGAAAAGTTAACTAGCACACATTACTGGCCTAAACCTAGTAAATGATAGGTTAAAACCCCAGGCAGTCTTATTCCACATTTCCTCATAATTATCATCTGTCTAGATTTTTTTGACAATAGATCTGATGAATATAGCAGCTACAGACATAGCAAAGCTGTCATGCAGCTCATGAGCTGCATGAATCTTAACTAGTTGAGTGACTGGTTTCAGGTAACAAACTTTTCTGGTTCTCAAATTCCTTAAGGAGGTGGTAGGACTAGGATAGAGATGCACAACTGGGGCAGCAACCACCAGGGAGCAATGTGTCCATTTATGGGAAGGCAGGATCACAATGATTGTGGACCACTATTGTGGGCATTTGGTAGGCAAAGTTCAGTCACAGAGGTGGAAATGAGTGGAACAATTCCATCAAAGGAAAAATTTTTTCACGTTCTGCATGATTTACCAGATGTTCCACCATTCATTCAGGTATTAGATAAACTCTTTCTAAAATTATCTGAGCCTACGTATTAACAGCTTTTGTACATGTAAACCCCAAGTATTTTTTTGTTTTGTGCTATTTTAATATATATTGATTTTTCCAGGAATGCAGCCTCAATATGCATATCTGTGTAACTGTGTGTGTATGAGTGAGCTTGCTTCATTTGGAACTTTATCAATGATGGGTTACCATCTGGGAAAATCATAGCATTGATATAAGGTCAATTACGGCATCTGAGTTGCCAATACAACACACCTGTAACTGACAGCATTTGAGGCTGCCCCATTCATGATGATTCTACACACATGTGCACACATCTGACTATTTCATTAGGTCTTCCAAAGAAGTCATGCCTTAAGCATTTATATATTGATATTGACATATGTATATTTTTATATATCTTTTGTATTTCAGTCAGGGTGTTAAACTATTGATTTTTGAAAATCCATGTATGTTGATATTGTTGGTAAAATGTATTTTAAGTCACTAAAAGGCAGTGTTATTAAATTTTTGTCAGAAAAGGGTGTAACTGTTCTCATACAATAAAGAAATTCTGGAATAGGTAATATCTAACATCTCATACAATTTTAAGATTCTATTTCACCTTATTAAACACAGCCATAATCAGTGATCTTTCTCCACAAAAGTGATTGCAGCCAAAAATCAAAAGTTAATTACACATTACCTCTTACTTAGCATTATTGCTCACAGAACACACACTTATATTTCTGGAAATTCTCTAATTTGCACATTTTTTATAATGGGAAATGTCTTTCCAAGTCTGTGAGGCAGAAAATAGCATTCCACATACACCCCACATATTCATTCTTTCCTCTTATCCCACACATAAAACATATCTGGCAGAAAGTCAGATTAGAAAATGGAATGGGACTATGCTTATAAATTCATTTTAAGATAAAAATAAAATTTAAAAATGAGTGAAAGGAGTCACAACAGAAACAATGGATGGAAAATGAAAGAAGTGATGCGGAATTAAAATAATTTGATCATTCTATACTGTGGGCCAACATTACAGAAATAGAGAATTATAACAAGGTATGGTAATTTTAACTCAAGAAAGACATAAGGTTTCCTCTGCTTTGCCATGTAGAGGAGTCAGTCAACAATGATTAAGCAAGAGTTCAGAACTCTTTACAAAGGGATATGAATGGCTGTTCTGAAGTCCCTTCTCACATTCAAATTCAAGCGATTAAACAAAGACAGACTGAGCACCCACTGAATAGATGGGCTGAGGACTGGGCTGGCTGCTATGGAGTGGGATGGAAGTGAGATTCCTACACTCCATGTTCCTGCAGGACATACACACACAAATAAATCTGAAATAAGGATGACTATGAAACAAGTTATAAGAGAGATAGTAAGTGCTAAAGGAACCTGGAAGAGGGAAGAAGACTTATTTCAACTAGGGGAACCGAGAAGGCTTTTTGGAAGAGGTAGGATTTGAGCTAAGCTTGAAGAAAAAGAAGAGCTTTCATAAGCAGAAATGAGTGTGAGAGGGGAGGTACTCCAGGAAGAAGAAATAACTGGAACCAAAGCCTGGGAGAGGAGAAAATGGAGGGCAGATTGGAGTGATGATGTCAGGGTGGAGAAGGGAGACTGCAGAGGCAGGGGACAGGTAGGGGAGAAAATAAAGGTCAATGTGAAAGCCACACTGAGGAGTTGGGACATAGTCTACATATTCAACATTCATTAAACCAATGCTACAAAGCACCTACTATGTATCAGACTCCGTTTTAGGCAGCAGGGAAATAGCAGAAAACAATGCAGATAAAAATCCCTGACCTCATGGACCTTACATTGTTAGCTGGTAAACTACAGAATAAGATAAACAAGAAAGAATATATAATATGTTATAGAGGAAGAAGTATCACAGAGAAAAATGAAGAAGGGAAGAGGAATAGAGGTGATGCAATTTTAGAATGTCCAGAGAAGGCCTTACTGAGAAGGTAACATTGGAACAACAGCTTGTAGGAGGTGAGAATCTATGTAACAGGGATTCAGGAACAGATGGTGAACGACTTACAGAAACAGACAATATGGACACTGATTTGAGGGGGGCATTGAGGGGTTGGTAGCTAGGGGCAGGGAGATGAAGCAGCAGCATAATGCATTGCATACTACATAATGTTTATGATTCCCAGCTACACAGGAAATGTATACAATATGTATATGAATGATAAATACCATGAAAGGAGGGAAGGAAAGTGAAAAAGGTAATATAGGAAAGTGTCCTCAGGTGGCTTTTACTATCTTGTTATTTTTGTTCTTAAACTGGGGCTGCACTCATAGGTGTTTGCTGTGTTAATCTCTATTTTTATTTGCAAGTCTGAAGTAGCTTGCAAAAAGGAAAAAAAAAAAGTGGAGGCAACAGTTTAAATAGTTTACATATAATTATAATTTACTACATACCAGGTGCTTAGTGCTACACAGGAACTCCCTCGATGAATCCACACAACAACCCTGTGGAAGGGGGTATTATTTCTATCATTCATTTATAGGTTAAATAAATAAATAAATAAATAAATAAACAAATAAGGCACAGAGACTACGAAATTTGGACAAGGCCACATACTGAGCAAACCAAGCCACATAGGCTACAAACCAAGGCAGCAAGACTCCAAAGACCATATGTGAAGCCACTCTCCAAACAGCACTCAGAATCGCCTCTCCAAAAATAAACAAAAGCTTCAGCTGGAGGAAGCTGAACAGCAAAGGAGGGAAGACAAAGATAGTAACAGAGTTAAGAGGCACTGTCAAGGCAGAATGAATTGAATGGCAACTAGTTATAAGATTCATTCATTCACTCCTTATTTTTTCACGGCTCAACTTGCAGTGCATATTTTTTAAATTTCTTAAACCGTATGTGCCAGTCACTGCTGTAGGTACAACAGTATAAGAGTAGATAAGGCAGAGCTTATGGGCAATTGAAATACAGTATAACTAGCACTATAATAAAGGTATGCAAGGAGGGTATGGGAGCCTATGGCCGGCATGTCTAAGGTCCAGATGCCAGAGTCAACTGCAGTGTAAGAAAGAGTGAACCCAATTAAGCAGAGGTTGAGGTGTCTACACACAGTAGGCAGTGTTCATGCTAAGGCCTACTGGGAGAAATGCAAGTGATTAATATTGTGCAGGGGCGAGAAGGAAATGAGGGTAGCTGATGATGAGGCACAGAGAGTAGGTAATTTGTACAAGACCAGATAGCCTGAGGTTCAGCAGAGGTCAGCCCATGACAGCCAGATGTAGAATGACCAGCCATGCAAAGAAGGGAAGGAGCAAAGGACCGATGTGTTTAAGAGAACTGAGTGCACAAAGGAAGGAGCAGATGGAGCCCAAGAACCTCACTAGGATTGTGGGTGGTAAGATCTGCTAAAAAAAGGGAGTTGGGGGGATGGGTGAAAACTTTAGGATAATGTCAGATACAGCCATGTTAATTAAAGTGACAGGAAATTAACAATGGATTCAAAAGAAATACACCATGCTAAATGGAGGATGTAGTAGAGGTAAAATGTCTTGACGTTGAGTTCATTGGTCAACACTCACATTGGTCAATATCATGATTGGGAGATCCCTGTCCATCCTCAACATGTGGATATGGGAGCAGAGCGATTGCAGGCATAACCAGAGGATGAAGACAGAGTGATGGACTCTTTATTTATTTTAAAATTATTTATAAGGATTCAATGGCTAGTACTAAGAAACACAGACTACATTGTTTCCAACTTATAATTGGATTTTATAATATAATTGGAATAGAGCAAAGGCACAGGAGGAAAACACCAGCCATGGAAAATAGTGGGAACATGACATGATATGTATAAGCATTAATATTAACCAAAGATTAGTCAAATGAATCCCCAAAGACTGCTGAACTGATTAACCGACCTGTACATTCATATAGGCAGACCCTTAAAAATCAAACATACTTTTGTTAATGTTTCCTAAGGTTCATTTAATCTGTGTTCCCTAGAAACACAATTTCCAAGTAAGTGGTGAGGTGAATGAGGAAAATATCTCTAGTTCTCACCAGTCAGCAGCTCAATACTTGAAGTCAGGTCTTCAGGTAGAATTTCTGTTACTCTTCTGTTTTTTTTTTTTTTCCTCTCTTTCAAATACCAGGTGTCTCAGGTAAGTAATAAAAGGAGGACTAAAGGGAGTTTTCACTTTTTTCCTTTCATTTATTAATTTCTGCACATATTTCTCCAAATGGACTATCTAATGAATGGTAAACAGAGTTCCTTTAAAGAAAAAGGCCCAGTGGACAGAAACGCTACAGAAAAAGAGAGAAAAAAGAGAAAAAGGTTTTGTGTATGGTATTGGAGGGTGGCAGTGTAGAGCTTCCTTTTTTTCTGGAAGCTAATACCAGAGGTCGGTTTTAAGCCTTAGTTTGTAAAGATGCGATGTGAGGTTCACAAGGGAAGTAAAGGGTAAAAGGCTTAAAGCATAGCTGGAGAAGCTGAAGCGGCTAATTGGCTCTAATGATCTGAATGCAAATTAATAAATCTCTGTGCTAAAAATTACATGCACATATAATTATGACTTTTATAACTTAAGAGCTCTACTTAACCCATTATTCACATTCTTTCTTTCCTGAGACCTGGTAGGAATGGATAACTTTTTTTTTTTTATTACCTCTCCAGCTTCATCCATCACATGCACCATTGAGCTTTACAGACTTTGAAGGTCTTATTAAAACAATCCAAGGATTGCAGAAATGAAACTCACAGACATTATTACAAAGGAGGGGGAAAGGGTCAAGCTCAAGGCTGTGGAAGGCTGAGTAGCTTGAAAATTTCCAGCAAAGTTATCTACCCAGGACCCTTGGACTAGGCAAGAAGAAAAATCTGAAATCACAATATGTGGCTTTGGGCTGTCGGGAATAAAAAGACACATAAAAAGAAAAAGAACTCAGCTGTAACAAAATGGCCAGACTGCATTTTCTTCCACAAAGAATGGAGCAGTTGTCACAATAACTGAGATAATTACTATTAAGGGGTTTAATAGAATACCTGGTACAAACCAAGTATTTGAAAATTTCCTTTCAGTCATTCAGAGAGGTGGCATCTAATTCCTATTTCTAGTTCCTATTATTTCACTTTTTCCTATCCCCTGTTCTGTATATTCCTCTCTACTGTGTACTTGCTCCTTTCTTTTCCCTCCCATCTCCATCTTTCTCTTCTTATGGCTTCTATCACATGAATAGGCAGGCAACCACTTGGTTCCTCTGTCATTAAACATTCAACAGAGACTAAACCCTTGAGCCCTATTGCCCGTGCCCCATGTAAACACATAGTGTGCCATCACACACACACACAGAAAGACCACTCTTCCATCAGCACGATGTTACAGCATCTGAGCCAATGCAATGCTAGGGATAATTTTAAAAGGGGACTTTGCCTAGAAAGCTAGTAGATGGAACAGTGTACACAGACAGAAGACTCCAAGATCACCAGAGAAAAACTGGATGCAAACTAATACCTGTTTTGTACTTGAGATCTGACAAGTGTGGAATAGGAGAAAAAAGAGGTAAGAGGAGCCAGCCAAGCTGAACCGAAGCCAATTTTAGCCAATTAAACAGCTCTGATCTTGAGTAATTGCTTAACTTCTCTGTGCCTCAGTTCCCTTATCTGTAAAATGAGACTATTGTGAGAATTAAATGAATCAGTACATCAGAAGCAGTGTTAGGAACATATTAAGGGATATGCAGTCATACAAATAAAGTATTATCTGCGAGTACTACCACCACTGCCATCATCATCGTTTTATTTCAAGACAAGTCCAAACCAAATATTATAAGCATTAATATTAATCACAATAATAACATTCTGCTTATTTCATATTTTGCTTTTCAGTTCCAAAAGCACCTTCCCCCGGTCTCCTTTTAGCTTCACAATAGCCCTGTGGGCCAGAAGGATTATTATCTCCTCCTCGCAGACAAGGCAGCCAAGGCTGCTTTAAATACTTGGTCTGCTCTGCCGTTCTTTGCAAGGTTCATAACCAAAGAGACACCTTTAGTGGATTCTGGCTCCAGAATTGGGGAAGAAAAACCACACAAGCAAAGTAAGAAACAAAACTGGGAGGAAAGGTCTTTCCCTCCCACCCCTCACATTACATCCGTCACCAAGTTATGAGTCTACTACCCACTCTGCTTTGTTCATTTCTATTCTCTCCACTCCATCCTCACAGCAACAGCCCTTATCATAGGACAACTGCAACTACCAGTTAATGTCTCTCTGGTCTCTTCCCACATGAAGACCCATAATGCCACTCTCCTTTGGGGCTCCCTCATCTTCCCCTTTCACATTTCCAGTCGTGATCCCATTGCAACTGTGCACCCCTTTCCCTTTAGTACTGCCCATTCCTTAATTTTTGGCCTTAGTCTTCACACTAGATTATAAATTATTTGAGGGCATGGGTCATGTTTTTTCATCTTCATTTTCACAGTACCCATCAAAATACCCAACCCATGGTGCTCAATAAATCCATATTGAACAAACAAATGAAAACTCTATAATATAAATAGAGAGTGACTGGGGTACAGCCCTGACCATGTTTACATTGTATTACATCAGTAGACACATTCATGGAAGGCTGCCTCTTCTGAGTAAAAACTGAATCTGATTAGAGACTAAGGACTTTCCAAACTTGGGGAAAGGACCTAAAAAGGACCCCCAGGTTCCTCCTTTAGTGTCTCAATGATCAAAAGCTCTCCCTTGAGAGGGTTTATAGTTAGGACGAACATACGTCCTGGTTTGCATAGTAAAGCCCTGATTTATAACTGTCATCCCGATGTAAATAGCAACAGTGTCCCATTTCACAAAGACATCCCCGTTTGGACACTATACTACATAGTGGAGAAGAGGGCAGATCAAGTTTCAGCTCTGTTGCTTTCCAGCTGTGGGACCTTGGTCAAGTTGTTCAACTTCTATAAATTTCTGTTTTTACATCTGCAAAATGGGCATCTACTTCACAGCATTATGAAGATCAAATGAGATAATGCATGCAAAGTCATTAGCATAATACCTGGCACATTGTTCAAAAATATTAGCTACTATCACTGAATTAGAGAGGGTGATCATGCCAGTGCACATTCAAGTGTGAGCAGAAAAATTACACTTACTAAATGTTAGCTCTCCAAGGCATTCTGGCAACAAATTGATCAGGTTTTTACTCAAAAGCTGTATGTGAGTGCCTTTTGTTTAACATTACAATAGCAGTTTTAAGAGCACAGAAATGGGGAAATGCAGAGCAAAAGGCTGCATGCTTAACCTACGTATTTTGTTAATAATTTCAGTGAGACCGCTTAGCGCTTTTGCTAGCAACAGGGAACTGAGATCCGCACTTCCCGCTGCTGTGTTAGAACTCTTGCCAGCCACAAGGGAATAGAGAGCTATTTGAGAAATTGCCTCTCTCCAGCCTCTAATAATTATGTAAAGCGTATCATTGAAGACCTGTAATTGGTACAGAAGGCTACAGCTAGAAAACGAGACTATTACTCTCTACAATCTTCTTAGGATAAATGATACATTTATCTTAAAGGAAAGAGAATTGTAATACGCACGAACAGGATGTAAAGGAAAGCAACTTCCTTGAATGGGGGATGCAGCTTAAGATATTACTATTCAGCAGAACTGACACCAATTGGAAATGAACGATAATGAAATGTAGAAGTTACAAGAAACAAAAGCCTTAACAGAAAAAAATGTAAATGGATTATAAAAAGAGAAGTTGCAAGTTTCACATAAAGTTTAGTCTTGGATACAAGACCTACCCAATGATTACCCACAAACAATTTCTTGGGCAGAAAGGCAAAGCAGAAAGAAACAATATATAAAACAGAAAAGAACAAAAAATAATATGACTTACACAGGTGTAGAATAATATTTTGAAATGCCATCTAAAATATATATAATTCCTGGCAATTTTGTCTCAAAATTCTCCACTCTTTGAAGCTGAGGCATCCATTTCTTAAATGAGAGGACAGGGCCAGGAAAGAAAAAAGAAGCTTTTGCCCACCTTGGACTTCAAATTAGAACTGTTTCTATAAGGACTATGAAAACTTTGATTTTCCCTTGTAAGAGCTGGGCACTTAGAGGTTTTCTGCTGAACTCCAAAGATATCATTTAAATAGCAAAACGAGCCTGAAGAATTGACTATCCATTTCTCCAATTAGCCTGGTGGATCCTGCAAACTGAGATCAAAACCCCAGAAGGGGAGGCAGAAACTTTCCAGAGACTCAGCACCCATAAGCTGAGGAGACTCATGATCCCTGTTCAGCCGAAACTCTCAATGGTGCCTCACGCCCACGAAAGAAGGCTGCCACAGAGAAGAAATGCCAGTGGGCGGGTCTCAACAGAGGACAAGCTGCCCCCAGTGCGCCTCACACCAGTTCCCCTTGGCACCTGTAGAGCAGGGAGGGGAGCTGGAACGTCCCATGGCCCCTTCAGAGAGGCTTAGAAAGGGGCTGAGGGCTGCCGGCCAATGTGCTATTCTCTCAGGATGGTCTGAGACAAAAAAATCTGTAGCAAAGGCTGTGAGTAGAACAAAGCCAGGAGTAGATGGAGGGCATACCTGACTCTCAGAGAAAATTCAGCACCAGGAAAAAGCCAACGTGATGGTGAAGTCAGCAGAGACAGGCCTATGCTAAGATCAGATCACAGATCACGGACACTTAAGTAGCAGATGCGGTGAGGGCAGGGGCTCGTGCCTGAAGACCAGGTGGGATGAGATAGCTCAGCAACAGCAAGAAGAACCAGATACAGCTGGTAAGCCTGCCAATCTCTCTCCTCTAAAGCCTCAAGGCTGCATAATCACCAAGCCGCCTTGCCACCCAGGAGGAAGAAGAACTCTAAAAGCCTCTATCTTTCTGTGAAAGAAGAGTGAGTCAGCCTGGAACTGACCTTGTTACCTTGAATGGGCAAATTACAAGGAAATGGGGAAATGGAGATTCAAGAGCTACATGGAATTCAGTTATACAAAAATTAAGCTATCATATGTGACTCTAAGTTAAAAATCCTCCAATACATTATACAGTATATCCAAGCTATGAAAAATTTATGGGGGCAGTGGTTCACGCCTGTAATCCCAGCACTTTGGGAAACCAAGTTGGGTGGATCACTTGAGGTCAGGAGCTCGAGACCAGCCTGGCCAACACGGTGAAACCCCCATCTCTACTAAAAATACAAAAAAATTAGCCAGGCATGGTGGGGCATGCCTGTAGTCCCAGCTAGTTGGGAGGCTGAGGCAGGAGGATCATTTGAACCCGGGAGTCGGAGGTTGCAGTGAGCAGAGATCATGTCACTGCACTTCAGCCTGGGCGACAGAGTGAGACCATGTCAAAAAACGAAACAAACAAACAAAGATTATCCCCAAATCCTATATAATCGAGGCTTTTAAGGTAAAAATGCTCATGAGAAACAGAATAAAATGACTAATTTTAAAAGTGAAAAACTGTGCATTATAATTGATAAATTAACAATGGTCTCATATCTTGGAATGTTCCTAGATTTCAATTTCTGCTTATCCCTGAAGCCCAGTTACAACCTGCCCCATCTCTTCTTTCTCTGCAGTCAAAATTTTCTTTTTGAAAGCAAATCTAACTGAGCGGTTTCCCTGTTGAAAATGCTCTCATATTCCCAAATGTAAAATCTCCTAACGACCCATAAGAGGAGACTCCTGAGCTGGGCTCCCATCTACAGCACCCATTCATCCGTCCTCTACCAACTCTGGACACGTGGAACCACTTTTAGTTGGTGACAGTACTAAGCAAAAATAAGATAATAACAATAACAATAAGAGCAAGATAAAATTAATTTTAAAGATTATATCTATATATCATCATACCACAAAAAGCACTCTCTAACAAATACCTTATTTGACCATGACAACAATACTGTGAAGAAGTGATGGCAGATACTGATATTACTGTTGTTAATTACTGTTATTACTATTGCTAACCCTATTTTATAGCATATAAATTAAGTCTCAACAGGTATAGGAATTTTTGCAAGATCACACACCTAAGTGAGAGCTATACTAGAGGTCTATGTCTCCATGTGCCCTTTTCACTCTATCTCACCATCTCCCAGTATCACTCTTTAGATAAATGAATTTCAAATCTGGAAAGTTGGGGAATCGAGAAAGTAAAGCAATTAAAACTGTGGTGCATGAACCACTTGATCTTACGCTTTGTTTTTCTGGCTTTGCTAACTGTGTCAGTGTAGGAGATAAAGTTGTTTGAAGACTTCGCCTTCTGGCTTTGCCTTAGGAGTAAAACAAATTTTAATGAAAGTTAGCTTTTCAAAATATAGCAGTACTAGGAAATAAGAAAGACTGCTGAAGCATAGAAATGTTTGAAAAAGAAGGATTAATGTTCAAATCATAATGCCTAATTATATTTACAAAATATTTATAAATGCAAATTTTCTCCCTGTGCCTCAACGTCCTCAGGGGTAAAATGGGATTAATAATGTATCCACTTTACAGGTTGTTATGAGGATTGAATGAGTGTCTGCCTTAAGGCACTTAAAATACTGCCTGGCATATAAGGAGCCTATTAATGTTAGTACTGTTATCATTTCTAGTGACATAATCATAAACTATAGATATCTCCATCTAGGTCTTTTGTGTTTTCTTTTCTAGAGGTCAAGAATATTTACAACAGATATTTATTTGACCTTTTAAGTAATTTGAACATTCTACACATGCTTTGAGAGTGTTTAGAGTATGTCTCATGTATTTCTATTCTAAAATACAAAATCTCTTAAGAAACTAACCTTTAAGAAATGATTATAAGCTTATACTTTTCTTCAAAAACTTTAAAGTTCAATATACTAAAAGAAACAGAGAGGTGGATCCCATGTTAAAAGTGCTTTTCCTTAGCCAGAGAAGATATTTATTCCTAGATGCACCCTCCACCAAAAGAGAAAAAAATGCTACTGTAGTTAAATATAAATTAAATTTAGATAACAATAGGCCCAGATCAACAGCTGTCTGTCCTTGGTGTGCATCAAAATCATCTAGGCTTCAAAAAGCTTTTAACAAACACAGAAATCAAGTTCTAACCCCGGTGATTCTGATTCAACTGGTCAGGGGCACAAACCTAAGAAATGACTTTTTTATTTATTTTTATTTTATTTTATTTTATTTTATTTTGAGACAGGGTCTCTCTCTGTTGCCCAGGCTGGAGTGCAGTAGTGCAATCACCACTTACTGCAACCTCGACCTGGGGCTCAAGTGATCCTCCCACCTCAGCCTCCTGAGTAGCTGGAACCACAGGCGCACACCATCACACCCAGCTAATTTTTTTTCATTTTTTTTGTAGAGATGGGGTCTCAATATGCTGCCCCAGTTTGTCTCAAACTCTTAGACTCAAGCAATCATCTTACCTCAGCCTCCCAAAGTGCTAGGATTACAGGCATGAACCACAGGGCCTAGCCAAGAACTGACTTTTATTAAGATAGAGTCTCTCTCTGTCACCCAGGCTGGAGTACAGTGGCGCGATCTCAGCTCACTGTAACCTCTGCCTCCTGGGTTCAAGCAATTCTTGTGCCTCAGGCTCCCAAGTAGCTGGGACTACAGGTATGTGCCACCACGACACAGCTAATTTTCACATTATTTTTAGTAGAGACGGTGTTTTGCCATGTTGGCCAGGCTGGTCTCAAACTCCTGACCTCAGATGATTTGCCTGCCTCGGCCTCCAAAAGTGCTGGAATTACAGGCATGAGCCACCTTGCCCTGCCAGAACTGACATTTTTAAAGCCTGTTTAGGTTACAGGAATGTGTAGTCAGGGTTAGGAACCACAGATCTAGAGAATTTCAAGTTCCTATTTTTGCTAACAGGAGCTAAAATATTGTGAGTTTATAATATGTTTTTCTACTGAACACAGTTGCTATCATCAAATGTGAAAAGCCACATTTAAATAAATCAAATATCATTGAATAAATAAATAAAAATAAATAAATTCAAATCTGAGTGAGAGTGCCCTAAAAATATTTGAAGACTACATTTAAATAAACATTTTGGCCTTTTATAATCATAATGGGACATTAATAAAGAAGCAATGCTAGAAGACAGAGTTGAACTACAAAAAATTGAAGCTCTAAGAAGTTACATGATTTGTCCAAAGAAATAAAGTCAGTGCCAGAGTCCAATCTCAAACTTATTTTTCCTATCTGCCACCTTTCTCTATTGTAAGTCTAGTTGTTTGTCTGTGCACGGATGTGGTACACACATTCCTTTTTAAAAATAATTTCAGGCCAGGTGCGGCAGCTCACGCCTGTAATCCCAGCACCTTGGGAGGCCGAGGCAGGTGGCTTACCTGAGGTCAGGAGTTTGAGACCAGCCTGGCCAACATAGTGAAACCCCATCTCTACTAAAAATACAAAAAATTAGCCAGGCATGGTGGCAGGGGCCTATAATACCAGCTACTCGGGAGGCTGAGGCAGGAGAATCCCTTGAACCTGGGAGGCAGAGGTTGCCATGAGCCAAGATCACACACCATTGCACTCCAGCCTGGGCAACAAGAGTGAAACTCTGTCTCAAAAACAACAAAATAATAATAATTTCAAAGACTTTTGGAGAACTATAATCCAACACTGCACATTATTAAGGTTATATATGTTGAATATTTTAAGATTTGTTTATAAAAGTCAAAGTAACTATGCCAAATAATCAGTGGTGTAAGGTAAAATTCATTCCTTGATCAGGATAAACAGCTAATTGACTTCCAAATTTTGATCAAAGTTAATATCAATTTTCTTAAGCTCACAGTTTATTCTATTTGCATAATTTTAAGGCTTAAATGTGTAACACAAGTGTCATCATGTGTTACACTGTACTAACCTGCTATATTTCACATCATTGAATTTGGAGCTACATTTCTAATAGTAATAATAACTGCCACTGATCGAGTGCCTAATATATGCCATGCATTGTACTATTTTACATATATGGCCTTTAGATTAAATTTCATAGAGAGGTAAACGGAGGCTCAGCTACTGTTTTTTTTTTGTTTTGTTTTTTGTTTTTTGTTTTTTTTTTATCTTACAGGGTCTCACTTTGTCACCCAGGATGGAGTGCAGTGGTGTAATCACGGCTCAATGTAGCCTTGACCTCCCAGGCTCTCAAACTGTCCTCCCAACAGCCTCCCAATAGCTGGGACTACAGGTATGTGCCACCATGCCTGGCTAATATTTACATTTTTAGTAGAGACAGGTTCTCACTATGTTACTCAGTCTGGTCTAGAACCCCTGGGCTCAAGCAATGTTCCCACCTCAGCCTCCCAAAATGTTGGGATTACAGTTGTGAGCCACCACACCCAGACAGCTCAGAGAACTTAAAATGCTCGTGAACATAGCCATTTGGTGGCAAAGTAAATTTCTGATCCAGGTCAGTTTTGCTCCAAAGGCAATGCTTGACCCACAAACATATTTTACCTTATGACGATTAGAAATCTAAGCTTAATCTTATTGAATGCAAACCCAACTAAAATTAAAACTTTTAGGTAAAACTGATTTTAACTATAATTTAGGTTTAAAAAAATTGCCTGTGAAAACACTGATGCTGTTAACATGAACACAGGTGAACACAAGTCAAAACTGGATAATGCTGAGTAATGCTGTTAAAGAACTTACTTGTTAGTCTGGGTGTCAGAGAAAGATGACACAACATTCGAAAGTACTACAGCTGCAACTAAATACTATTCTCTGCTCAATATCAAATAGCATCAGGGAATATAAAATTAGGGGAAAAAAGAATAGATAAAATTTTAATAAATGTAAATAATTATAACTGGAATACAAATGAGTTTATTATACATATTGATGGGTTAACCATCTTTAGATCTGAAAAAGAAATTATCTGCCTAAAGAAAAATTTTAGCAAGAAGGTAGAGAATGTGACAGGGTAACAGGTGTGCTGTGTCTAGAAAGAACTTCATTAATGCCAGAATTGAAACACAGGCTGTGGATCTTTTATCTTGCAGGATCACCAGTGGATGCTCAATGACTTTATGAGGTCTTCCTCAGAGACTTAACATCACAGAGAACATATGGATTTGAAAGGGAAATGGGGAAAGTAGTAAAGTGTTGCTATATTTTAATGTTATTCTAAAATTACATAGTTCATTTAAACAGCAATTTTATAATTGTTATAAAGTAACTAGAAGTCATGTATACTTCAATAAGGAATTTGTCTTAATGAAGTAAAAGTGAAAAGATCTCAAAGCAAGGTAAAGCTTTTATATTTTTTTCCACCATGAAGATTTAGTCCATATTTAGACAAGCACTAGCAAAAGTCCCAACCATTTTGGAGATAATGTCAAGAATGATTAAAATTCATACAAGGCCTTGCATAGCCTTACTATGAAATATTAAGTAGGTTGCAGTTGGGACTCAATGGTCCAGAACCTCTCAAGGGCTCAAGTTTTGCGTATCAAGAACCTAGCAGAGCAGCTACCCCTGGGAAAATGTTCATATCTGGCCACAAAGCACATACTTTCAGAAGGATGGGACAGTGGATGGCCTGGCTGCAGTCAGGAAGTAACAAGAAAGGATTTCTCTCCCATCTGAAGGTTGCACCAGAAGGACGTGGGCTGATGTGGTGATTTTAGAATGATGACCGAAGAATCAAAAGTAGAAGAGGAGTAGCTGCATCCTCCTCATCACAGGGGCTAAACCCTGGGAGGGATGAGCCTCTGTTTGGTGTTTCCCTCCACAGAGCATTGAGGTAGCCATGCTCCTTAAAGACGACAAGGATAAAAACCATAAAATTAAATCAGTAGGAAGAAAAATGCTTTGACATGGAGATTTCCTTCCTTCTCTCACATGGGAAAGTACCTTGAGAAAGAGCTGACAGATGAGGAGACGCCATTAGAAAATATGACTGAGGCAAATTCTTCCCCTATAAGGAGGAAAAGGAATTCGAAGCCTCTTAAGAAAATTCCACCATGTTTCCTGAGACAGAGGAGTGAGAAGAGCAGACTATGACATACCTCCAGTGGGACATAGCGAGAAATTCCAGTTCAAACCAGACAGCAATTTTCTTCCTAATGGATGGGCAGAGGAAATACGGCTTAGATAGTAAAAATCAAGGGCCTGTGATGGCTCAGGGCAATCCTGGCAATAAGGAAAAAGAAACTCATGGCATCTCAGGGGAAGTAGCACCCACACTTGCTGTGAGGAGACACAAGGGCAGAAGTGGTGTCAGGGTGAGCACAGGTGAAATATGGGGTCCAGAGATGATAGTAGAGATGGTGACAGGGTAGTGACAGCTGGAGACTCTGGCTCTTAAAGTTGTCCCATTGCACAGCCTGGAAGGGACAGGTAGGAATTCCATCACCAATTCCACCTTGGTCCCAGCCACCATCCTCTCTTACCTGGATGACTACAGCAGCCTCCTAATTGGTCTCCCTGCTTCCCCTTTGTCCCTTCAGTGTTGATTCATAACTTCCAGAGAGATCCTTTTTTTAAAAATGTTTTATTTAGAAATAATTTTAAACTCACAAGAAATTGCAAAAACAATACACAGAAATTCTGTGTATCCTTCTCCCAGGTCTCACCAATGAGAGCAAGTTACATAACCATAGTACATCACACAGCTGGCATTGGTACAATACTTTATCTAAATGAGAGACCTTTTCAGGAGTCTACCACTCTTTTCATGTACTCACTTAAATATATATACACATATATACACATTTTTGCTATGAAATGTTATCACACATATGGATTTGTGCAATCATTATTACAATCAGGATACAAAACTGGAATGGATATGGTAACTCACACGTGCAATCCCTGCATTTTGGGAGGCCAAGGCAGGAGGATTGCTTGAGCCTACAACTTTGAGGCAAGCCTAGGCAACATAATGAGACCCCATCTCTACAAAAATTTCATTTTATTTTAAATAAGCCAGGTATGGTGGTGCACACCTGTGGTCTGAGCTACTTGGGAGGCTGAGTCGGGAGGATTGCTTGAGCCTAGGAGGTCAAGGCTACAGTGAGCCAAATAGCACCAGTGCAGTCCAGCCTAGGTGATAGAGCAAGATGCTGCCTCATAAACAAAACAAAACAAAGACAAAAACAAAAAACAAAATGGATGCAGAACTGTTCCATCACCACAAAGAAACATCCTATGCCACTCATTTACAGGTATACCCTTCTCCAACCCTAAACCCCAACAACCACTGATCTGTTCTCCATCACTATGATTTTTCCATTTTGAACATGTTATATAAGTGGAACCATACAGTATAAAACCTTTTGGAATTGGCTTTTTTTTTCAGTTAGCATAATGTCCTTGAGATCCATGCAAGCTGTTAAATGTATTTGATATCTCTTTATTTTTATTATTTTTTGAGAAAGAGTCTTGCTCTGTTGCCCAGGCTGAGTACAGTGATGCGATCATGGCTCACACAGCCTCCCAGGCTCAAGAGATCCTCCCACCTCAGCCTCCTAAGTAGCTGGAACTACAGGTATACACCACCACACCTAACTAATTTTTTTTCCTGCTAGAGATGGGGTCTCACCATGTTGCCCAAGCTAATCTAGAACTCCTATGCTCAAGCAATCCTCCTGCCTTGGCCTCCCAAAGTGCTGGGAATACAGGTGTGAGCCACTGCACATGGCTGTTTTTATTCTTGAGTAGTTTTCCATCATACTGATATACCAAAGTTTGTTTTTCCATTTACCCATTGAGCACTGAAAGACATTTGGGGTTATTTCTGATTTGGGACTATTACAAATAAAGCTTTTATGAACATGAATACATAAGATTTTGTGCAAACATACATTCTTATTTCTCTAGGATAAATACCCAGCAATGTGATTGCAGAGTCAAAGGGTTAATGTACGTTGAACCTCATTGGAAATTGCCAAATATTTTCAAGATCATTTTAAATCAAAGGTCATGTTAAATCACCTCTTATTCAAAACCCTCCAATGGTTTCAGCATCTTACTCAAATCAAAAGCCAAAGTCTGTCATTCAGTCATCCCAAAGACCCTATACAACCCAGCCCCTGATCCCGCTCTAGCTTCATCTCTATTCCTCTTCTCCCTGATCATCCAGCTCCAGCCACACTGGTCTCCTTTCTACTCCTCTCACCAGCCAGGCCACTCCCAACTCAGGGCCTGTGTACTTGCTGCTCCTTCTGCCTGGAATGCTCATCCCTCAGAAGTCCACATGCCTTGCTTCCTCATCCATAAGGTCCAGCCTTTCAACTAAAGTACCTCCCTTTCCTGTTTTATTTTATCCAGAAAGGATACATTTAAAAGTCTTTCTCCAATATCTTCTGTAAGTACCCATTGGGGTTCATGGAGGAAAGCCCTAGAGAGTACACGCACTCCCACAATTCTGTCTCTCCTCAGGTTCTTCAGTTTCCTATCAGTTCACTCTCAGCCTCCATCAATTTACCCACCAGCGTCTACCCCCTACCAAGCCAGCATGTGTGTCTTGTCTCTTTGTGGAGGCCCCATTCTCTTCTTAGATTCTGAGTCAGTTGGTTATCCTACAACCAAGGTCCTCTATGAGTTCCAGACAATTAATAACTTATAGTTTGATACACTTTTTAATTTTTGCACTATAAGAATAGAAACAATGCTCCTTCTAGCTGCCTATGCCCCAGGAGGAAAGCCAGGGTCTTCTGTATCCCAGTGTGTGCTGAATGATGTTCTATGACCACTGGCCCTGACACAGTTCCCTGACTTTGCCTTCCAAGGTCCTCATATGCCCAGGACTGCCAAGGCTCCTGAGCTAATCATGAAAATGGCAAGAATTAGATCAGAAGACACAAATTGCATCCCATACACAGACTTGGGAATTAAATTGTGCTCTCAATCAGACCCTGCAAGGGACAAGCAGTAGAGGTCCCTCAGGCCTTCCAATGGCAACTTTTCCAGTTACTGTGTTGAAACATTTTTTTTCCATAATCTTTGTGGACATGCTGACCAATAACTTTGACTCCTTGTAGGACTAGAACCCTAGCCAAAGACCCATCTAAGCCCCTCTCTCAGGGTCTTGCTGCCATCCTCCAGTCAGTGGTTGCCATGCTGCTGTGAAGAGGCAGGTGCCTCTGCTGTGGATTAGCTATGCCTGACTTTGCACTCTGTGCTCCACCTGGAACCCCCAATGTGCCAGATTGTCAGCCTCTGGTACCATGTGCCAGATTGTCAGCCTCTGTTACCATCAACTGCCTTCACCATACCCATTCTTGGGATAGGTCTGTGGATTGTTCAGATGCCCTTTGATATGGTTTGGCTGTGTCCCCACCCAAATCTCATCTTGAATTGTAGCTTCTATAATCCCCACATGTCATGGGAAGGACCTGGTGGGAGGTAATTGAATCAAGGGGGTGGGTTTTTCCCATGCTGTTCTCACGATAGTGAATAAGTCTCACAATATCTGATGGTTTCATAAAGGGCGGTTCACCTACACACGCTCTCTTGCCTGCTGCCATGTAAGATATGCCTTTGCTCCTCCTTTGCCTTCCACCATGATTGTGAGGCCTCCCAGCCACGTGAAACTGTCAGTCCATTAAACCTCTTTTTCTTTATAAATTACCCAGCCTCAGGTATCTCTTGTAGCAGTGTGAGAACAGACTAATGCACCCTTATAGTAGTCAACTGTCACAGCCTCACTTGGTCTGGATCCATTCTCTACCCTTGTTTCTACCTGAGCCCTGTACTGAGGTATGGGTAATGTTCTCTACTGGGCACCATTAACAAGCAGAAATGAGATTTGATTAGCAATCATTGCCTTATTCAAGAATTTCTCCCCAAAGGTAAAGCTGGCCGCAGACCCACCACTACCTCCTGCAGTTAATGTAACCAGTGGTACTGGTTTACTTTCATATTAATGTTCATTTACCAGAAGATGAGGAAGTTATATACACTCCATAGTACACTATGTTTCTTATCATATTTTTAAAAGCAACACTAATACATTTTTGTTACTAGTTTAGCCTAAATAATAAATGTGTTTAAAACTCAAAATGACTACGGCCACTTCTTATATCAGAGGAGAAAGTAAAAATTCCTGTCATTGAGAAAAAAGTCACTGCCAGTTCTGCTATACTGGTAAAGAATCAATGGTCATTTTGTTTAGCAAGATATTAACCAATTTTTAGTCAAAGGCAGGCATGAAGTCAAATAAGGAGTTGCCAGCTAGACAACTGTGCATAAAATGCGAGAAAAACTGTATTTAAAGTATAGCTAGAACTGGAGCAGGGTGAAGCTGCAAGAGTCTGGAGCTTGCTACAAGGGTGACCTAAGAGAATTCTGTGATGGAATGACTGGAGGACATTTAGAAACAGAAAATTCTAAATTCAGTTTGAGGTTGTGTTGTGGTGATGGAACTGCTAACTGATCCCTGTTGCCCCAAACATTCAATAAAGTCTGTTATACCTAAAAAATGCCTTGTGTGTGTGCAATCCACAGGGAAGTCTAGGAGGAGAAGGAAGCCAGGTATGGGTCACTATGGAGCATAGGGAAGCAGATGGCAAGGGAGATCAACACTTCAATGGGAACTGAAAGTCAAAGTCAGAGTGACTGTGAGAATATTACCTCTGAGGAATTTGAAAAAAAAAAAAAAATCTTTGGTGGGCCTGAATGCCCCATTGGATGTAGAAAAGAGGGTTTTTGTCAGTATTTTGTGAATCCAGTCAAGAAGGGCTTCTAAGGTGTCATCTGTGATATGCTTTTGCATGTGAATGGCTACCCCTTCCAGAGACGTGGTTGTGGTATAAGTTAATGTCATGGTGACATAAAGAAAGATGTGAAGGGGTTAAAATACTGCTGCAAAGAACAGCTCTGGAAGACTGAAGAATAAGTCAGGAAGCTGTTTTTAGAATCAAGAGAGTTCTAAGTTAACCAGCCATAATAAATTCTGTATTCGAAGTTAAGTGTCACGAAACAAGAATTAAGAAGATAGCTTGGCAGTTTTCTGGTTCCAAGATTTCAAAAACATTCCCATGATAAAGGAACAAATAATTAGAATGTGTCAAGGCATTTTCCAGACACTCTTCCGAAGACCTGTTCCAAAGGCAACACGAAGCTGCTCTGAAAGGCAGTGTCACACAGTGGTTACACGTGCAGGCTCAGGAGCCGGTTTGCCTGAGTCCAAGTGCTAGCTCAGCTGTTTGCCAGCTGCGTGCTCCTGGGCATGTTGCTTATATTTGCTGTGATTCCATTTTCTTATCTATAAAATGTGAGCAATAATAAACAGAAATTCACAGTGTTGTTGGGAAGATGGCATGAATCAATGCATGGGAAGCACTTAGATGGGCACCCAGCACCCAGGAGGCACTCGGTATGTGTCAATGCTCTTTTCATGAAAGAGCTATAAGCGCTCACTGAAAGTGCCCTAAAGCCCTGCCTCAAGAGCTAAGAATCACACTCCCCTACTTAGGGAGAAAGCTTAAGGTCACAGTTTTGGAGTCTTCCATGGAGGTGAGAATCAAGACAGAGCAACTTTCAGAGTTTCTGCCTCCTTATTAGCCTCTGAAAATACAGAAAACTCCACTAGTTTAACAACTGCACATGCTATAATACCATTTAGGTCAGAAAAATACAATGTTCCCTTAATTAAGACCCAGAGGTTACAGCTGAGGAAGGCAATCAGCCGCTTCAGAACATATGCTTCAAAGACCAACCTACAAATGCATGGGAGGCAGTCATGATGGTGGCAGATGAGCTAAACAGACAAGGGTTTTCTCTAAATAGAGATTTTCACAAACAGTTGATGAAATGACAGTACACCAGGTAACAGATCCAATTATGGCAAAACAGGGGAAATTAATGCTATGCCTCAGGCATACCGTGTTTAGACCAGTGATTTCTTTTTGTGAATTCTGATATGTATTTTTTTACTGTGATTTTGAAATACCTTTCTAATGTTTCCTTGTTCAAGATGTAAGTGTGAATCCAAACACACGCATACACACCAGTTATGGCTTTGTAAAACCAAGTAATAATAATCCGCCACAAATTGCTAGGATCCATTTTTCAATAAAAAATAAAAGCCAAATCCTTGCAAAACAAAGAAAAATAATCAGTACTGACAAGAATACATTGCCTAACCTGTGTACTGTAAAATCTCAAGCAACAGTACAGTAGTTAAAGGGGAAAATAATGTTTATTTATCACCTTTATCACCTAAATGCGTGTCCAAATACTATGTTCCACATTCCCCAAAAATCTACAAAGTGGAGGAATTTTTAAGATCCTTTTATTTATGTTAGCCAAGGCAAGAACTGAGATTCAAAAGCAGTTCTGTCTGAGTTCAAAGCCTGTGTTGTGCCCACTACACTAATATCCTGAGACACAGAGTCCTTAGCCTTCCTCAGGAACTGGTTATAGCTTATGGCATTTTTTTCTTTAATGATGCTCACTCCTAAGAAATGTTTCCTAATATTTAATCTAAATCCCTCTCTTCTCTTCCAGTTTAAACAATTCCTTTTATTTGTGTCCTCGATGGGGAGAGAGAACATTGGTCAGTGTCCTCCTTAATAACAGCTCTTTAACAGTTATTAAATTGCTTCTACTCCAGGCTAAATGCATCCAACTCCTTTAACCTTTTGTTAAAGGGCCAATTTTCTAACCTATTGATAATTGCATTTGCTCTTCTCTGGACCTTTTCCAAGCTCTGGATGTCGCCCTCAAAATGCATATATATACACTCCTCTTATCATGAAGAGCCTATGCCAAGTAAAGCTAAAATAATCCTTCCCAGTTCTTTCATAAGAGAAAGAGATTCTTAATTTTAATAAAAGCTTTATTTTGTTAGGATATTCGTTAGCAATTTACAATCCCTTATCATTACAGATTTCTTTTTATGACACTCTTTCCTAGTCCAGCTTGTGCCCAATGTAGTGTGTTTATTAGCAACAATTACAATAACTACCTTGAAATTACTCTCTAAAAACATGCCAAGTGCTTTGATGCCTAGAGGGATAGCAGCCTGTGCTGACAGGGATTGAGTTGTTGAACAGGAAAGTTTATGTAAGGCCTCAACACCAAGGATCCTGGCAGTAGCAAGAAGAAACAGAGCATTATGACAGAGCATGCATGTGACAGCATCAGTATCTTCTTACAGCAGGGGCATGTAGCATAGAAAGGGATCAGGTTGTCTTGTTTTTCTGGTGTTGTATCCCTAGCACCTCTCTTTGCATTTCTGCCTGAGTAACTCACTCTAATTTCTCAATTTATGTCCATATTGCTTCTTGGATCACTCTTTTAATTCACCCCAGACTGAACTTGATCTCTATCTTCTTTGACATTAGCAGTCCCATAGAAAGTTGCAGGAAGGCAAGTAAGAGTACCCAGGTCCAATAAAGGCTTAAAGGGAGCTCTCTCATTCACTAGTCAATGAAACACTCATTCAGTGAAATGCTGCTGTCAGGACAGAACGTACTTCCTGTAGACATCATTGGAAAGAAACTGTGTTCCTGTCCCATGTGAAAAAAAAAATTTTTTTGAGGCAGGGTCCTGCTCTGTCACCCAGGCAGGAATGCAGTGGCACGATCATAGCTCAGTACATTCTCAAACTCCTGAACTCAAGTGATCCCCCAACCTCTGCCTCCTGAGTAGCTAGGATTACAAATTCACGCCCCCATACCTGGCTATTTTTTTTTAATTTTTTATAGAGATGAGGTCTTGCTATATTGTCCAGGCTGGTTGAAAACTCCTGGCCTAATGCAGTCCTCCCACCTTGGCCTCCCAAAGCACTGGGATTACAAGCATGAGCCACTGCATCCAACCCATGTGAGATTCTAACCTCATACAATTCATCTTTTGCTATGGGGTAGATACTAGACTTCAATTGCTCATGCATGCAGAAGAACTACTCTGTCCTATACTTCTCTATCCCACAACTACTGCAATGAGTGCTGCTGTGAAATGTCTCTGGGCCTCTTTGAAAATCTCCATATTCATAGGAGAACAAAGAAAGGAACAGCAGAAATAGCTGTGAATACATTCTCCATTCTTGGGCAGGACCAGTCTATATATGTGATTTTCAGGCAGGCACTTCCTGCCTGAAAATGTCCTCTTGAATGCTAGCAGAAATAGCTGTGAATACATTCTCCATTCTTGGGCAGGATAGCATATGTGATTTTTAGGCAGGCACTTCCTGCCTGTAAATGTCCTCTTGAATGTTAGAAATAAGTGGAAAAGGAGGAAATTAGAGTTGGGAGAAGTAAAGAGATTGGTGAAGCAGGAATAGATGTTTTTGTATTACAGTCATGGGAAAGGTAAAGAAAATAGTATCAGGTATGATTAGGCTTGTCTGTATATAATAGAAACTCCCAATATGTGGCTTAAACAAGACAGGTTTGTTCCCTCTTCAGATAAATGAAGTAGAGATGTAAGCATTTGTTATGAATGTCTATACCCCTCCAAAATGCAAAAGTTGAAATCCTAACCCCCACCCTTATAAAAGAGACCCCAGAGAGCTCACTCTCTCCTTCTACTATGTTAGGACAGAGGGCAAACACTGCCATCACATCTATGAAGCAGGAAACAGCCCTCACTGGACACCAAATCTGCCAGCCTCTTGATCTTGGACTTCCTAGCCTCCGGAACTGTGAAAAGTAAGTATCTTTTGCTTAAGCCACCCAGTCTTAGCCTGAATTGACTAAAACAGACACATACACTGCTATAGCAGGTCCAAAGTCATCAGGAACTCTGGAGCCTATCTTTCTACATAGTTTCTATCTGCAAGGCCTAAGGTGGCTATAGTGCTTCAGATATTACATTTCAGGCAAAAAGAGGAGGAAGAAGGGAAGGGCCAAAAAGATTTCCCTCTCAACTGAATCAGCCTGCTTCACATAGCCTTCCCGAAAGCACACCCAAGGACTTCTACCTAATCTCATTGACCACCCATGGGAAGCTAGGAAATAAGAGTGTGTATCTGGGCACATTGCCAACTGGAAAAACATCAGGTTTCTAGGAGTAAATGGAGAATGGATATTGGGTAGGCAACTAGCAGTTTCTAAGCTAAAAGCTACAACAAAATACTTTTGGTCTTGGCTCTTAAATCCTGCATGTTTTTTGAAAGTAGGAAGGGAATGCACTTTTTTGAAAGTAGGAAGGGAATGCACTGCTATTTCCCTAATTTGACATTTCTCCCATGGGAGTAGAGATACATGAATGAAAATGAACCAGAATATTTAAATCAGCTGCATGGAAATTTATCACTCACATCTTCTAAATTATTTTTAGGTTTAAAATGAAAGGAAATCTTGATTACATGGGTTAAAAGAACAACTTTATTATATCAGAGGGAGCTATTCAAACTGAAATGTAGAGCTTTGTTTTGAAAACAAAAACCATCCATTAGAGGGGGAGTTAGTTCATCAAAAGAAAGAATGAAACCAGTAAACATCTGCAATTTCACATGATGAGGGGAACAAAATATAAAGCTCAGTTATTTTAAGCAATAGACAAAAGAAAAAGTGAAAGCAGAAGTAGGCCTAAGACTTGTCACTCTTGCTGCCACAGGGCATACCACTCAATCACTCCGTGTGGACACATCTGGTGGAAAGGGAGGCCCTCCATATTTCACTCAGTTCTGCTTATGCTTCCTGAGACCCTCCAAATAGAAAAATCACATTATATGTTTTGACAAGAGGCTTTCTTGTTTGCTAAGGTATCAAATAGTCTTACAAGGGAAGATGGCACACATTAAGAGATCATTTTTATGATGAAGAATAAAAGCCCTTCAATTCAAGGCTATGTCAGGAAAGCTGGGATGTACAGTACCCTTAATAAACCTGGATTGACCTTTACAATCAGGAACTATAAGACTCTACCTGAGACTTACTGTTCTGCAAATGACACCTAAACCACAGGTCCAAGTCTTATATCCGGTCCGAGGGAAACCTGGCATCAGGCAAGAGACACGGAGCAACAGGAAGGGCAAAGACCTGCTCTTATTTCCTTGTTACCTTCTCACTGCCATAATGAACTAAAGTTCCATTGAGTGTTCCACAATTGTATTGTAATGTTTGGGAAGCAACGGCATACATAAAGTCTTCTCAAAATTATAATGCATTCAGCAACAAAAAACTTTAAGTATTTCTTGCTGAGTTGATCCTTCAGATCACGTGCATATGGGCAGAAAACATGAGCTTTGCAGTCAGAAATACTTGGTGGAGAATTAAGACCCATGATTCACTGGGCAAGGGTAACACTGGGAAAGCAATTAATATTTTTCACATGCAAAACTGGGGAACCAGTTCTTTACAATGGTGTTGCAATGATTCAATGAGATGATACACAGCAAGCACCTGGCACTTAGTAGGTATTCAACAAGTGTTAGAATCTCTCCCTCTCTCCCACCTCCCCAGACTTCTTTCCCACTCTCAACAATTCACTGTTTTGGATTTAGGTTCACATATTTAGCAAAATTTGATCATATTAATATATTATGAGGTTAAATGAGAATGCCAATCATATCACCAACATGGATTAAAAACTTTTGTTCCTTTACAACGTGACATTAGTCATAGACCTCCAAGAAATAGCTGGCCTGAGGGATGATTTCAGGCAAAGATTCTGGGATGGCGCAGAAGTATGTGAACACCACCAGCTTCAAATCTCAGATCAGCTGAGCAGTCTCCCAGATGTCATTCAGCAGTCTTCCTCCTATACTCAGTCCTTTGCTCCAGGACTAGGAGACAACTCGTGAAAACTGCCAGTTTCATTCATCAGCTCAAAGTTGAGGTTACCAAGTAGGCCACTTCGGAATATTGCAAAAGAGATACTGGGAGAGATGAAAGTGAACTGGAATTTTTCATACCAATGACTTAATATGGGAAATAGTGACAATCTTCTGGGAAAATTCACTTAGACATCATTTAATATATTTGGATATAGACACAGAAATACTGATGTTGTTGTTTTAAGAGCTTATATTTCGAATGAAATATAAAGACCCTTAAATGCATATTGTTGTTAGTGCTTTTGAATTATTGAACAGTAAAGATACATGTTCTGCGTGAAATGTTCATTTCTTCAATGCTTGGAAGTGAGGTACTAGGGAAAGCTTCACATATACATGACAAATTAGTTGCTAAATTCTGTTTTTCAGACCATGGAGTTCTGATTTGTTTACTTTTAAATACATTATTTATACAAATAAAGTTTTTTTTAGAGTAAATGCAAGAGAAGGGTATAGAATTAAATAACTAGTCAAATTCTGAAATAAGACAAAACTACCCATTAAAATACTTTCTTGTTAATTCACATTTCATGACTGGGAAATCCTTGGCTTATTACTATGCTATGTAAATCAACATGAAAAAAGCATTAAAAAAATTTAGAGCACTACACCGCAATCCATAGTTATTTATTTTGACAATTCTAGTTGTTTTAATTATTCATTATAGTACTTTATGGCAGAGTGTAAACGTGCTGCAGTATTTTTTTTTTTTTTGTAAGTTTAAAAGTCTGTGTATGGCAATACTTCAAGAGCGCTTTTTTCCTCCCATTAAATGTTTTGTATAATCAGGAAAGAGACTGCCTTTTAAGTAAACTTTCAAGGTTATTAACCGACACAGTAGAATAAATTATGTCCTACTCCTCACCTACTTTTACAATTTGAAGATTTTGAAGAAAGATAAATTATTTTTTAAAGAAAATCTCCAAAAAAAATATTGTGAGCTTTGCCTAATGAAATTCTTGAGGTTAAGTTTTTAGTATTTCAAGGCTTCTGTTTGAAGGGGAGGTAGGAAAGAAAACCACAGATATCAAGTAATCAAAGAAAGATTTTAGGAAACACTACATTTTCTCTTTAAAGTCTATTTGTTGAATGTAAAACAACATAGACTCAGAAGGGCTTAAATCTATAGATATTGTTCTTTCCCAAAATGATATGAAGGGAAAGAATATTAACAATAGACAATAAAGATTTAGAGATCAAGGATAATTAGATATCACCAAAGGCATCTGCACTTGCCACACTTAAGAATAGGGTTTATGGATTGCTGCCTTCTGATGGAGGATGAGGAAGAGAGGTGGAAGTTAAACTCTTCTCTACTTTTACTCAGCCAAGCAAAGGTTTTCAACAGAAAGTCCCTAGACACAGTAGTGCAGTGTTTCTGCACCTGTTGACACTTTAGGATACTGGATATTTCTTCAGCAAGAAGGCACTGACTCTTTAAGAGAGTAACTTTATGTCTGCTATAAGAAAGCAACTTTATGTCTGCCTTTTAGGAAGTATGGTATTTAATAGCAGGTTCATATCCTTTATATAACAAATACTGTAATGTGCCACTAGAAATGAACAGCAGGAAGGGGAAACATTTTTCTCCCTGCTATATAGGCTAGAGGGCACTGTAGTATAATCTTAGTAGAGACGTTTTCAACCTTTCTATAACCCAGACTTTTGCACATCAGTTATTGAACAAATATTTCAAACCCCTGCATGGTGGTGCTGCCCTGCCCACTGGCCAAGAACTGCATGGAAAAATGGAAGTAATGGAAGTATTAATTAGTCAAAATGATAAGAAGCAAGGATCACAGATGGAAAATCAATTGATCTGAGAGTTGGCTGATGGTGTTTTCAATTATGAGTTAAAAAATAAAGGTTAGAAATGTGTATGAAATTCTGGGAATTTATATTCTAAGACTGTGTCTAAAAGACATATCTAACTGGGGAGTTCATCATATATTAGTTCTTTGCTTATGAAAGCCCCATTCCTTTAAATAGGAAGCTTGTTAAGATGTTAAGATTGGGCTGGGTGCAGTGGCTCATGCCTGCAATCCCAGCACTTTGGGAGGCCAAGGTAGGCGGATCAAGAGGTCAAGAGATCAAGACCATCCTGGCCAACATGGTGAAACCTCATCTTCTATTAAAAATACAAAAATTAGCTGGGCATGGTGGCAGGTGCCTGTAGCCCCAGCTACTCGGGGGGCTGAGGCAGGAGAATCGCTTGAACCCAGGAGGCAGAGGTTGCAGTGAGCTAAGATTGCGCCACTGCACTCCAGCCTGGCGACAGAATGAGACTCCGTCTCAAAAAAAAAAAAAAAACAATAAAAGTAAGCTTGGTTTTTGTTTGTCTTTTTATTGGTAAAGCAAAAGAGAGTTTAAAAGATTGGCTACTTCTATGGTGCTGCGGTGTCCTCAACAAAGGAGATTTCACCATCCCAAGTCCTTAGATACAAGAAATATTGCCGAGTCTCTATGCATGTTGACTCTGTAAAAGCATTTGTGATACCTCACAAAGTAGATAGCATTTGGGTATTCAGTAAACATTTTCAAAATTGTAATATATAAACAAATGGAGGCTGTTTGTGTTTCCTTTTTACTTTAAATTCTAGTTCAAATTGCCCCATCCAGTTACCCATTACTATAAGTTGAAGGAACATGAATGTGGCAAGTTGCCTTGTTCTTGTTTTATAAAAATGTTCATTGTACAAAATCTCTGCTCCAAGCTCCTCACTTTCCATATGTGGATGTTTGTGTTTGTGAGGTGTGAGTGCCTAGTGCCTAGATAGAGATGATAGATGCCATGGAATTACATAGGTCAGTAGTTGGGCAGGGCAGAAAGCCCCAGGGGAGGATACTGAGAAACAGACAAGAGGGACTTTTCTTTGCTAAGATAATCTTAACTCTGTTGTTAGGAATACATGGTTTATGAGAGCAAATGACAATTCAGGTATGATTGAAATGAAATATTCTGTGTTTTCAATAGGAAATAATTGCAAATCAAAGGTTTTATGAGCAAGGGGAAAATAACTACACATCGACCCAAAATTTATATAAAGGATTCAACCTTTAAAAAACCTTTCTTGAATTTTCAGCTGATTAGAAGGTCTTATTATAGCTCATATTAATTACATGTGTTATTATATAGTCATTTTAAAGTGACAGACTAAGTTTAGAATGCTCTTGGCAATGCTCAATGAGGATTTTACAAGAGTTTCTCAGGTTTTTAAATTATTTTTTCAACTTTCGCAAGTTACCTTAATAAAAGCCATAGTGTTTTCGATTTCTACTACAATGTAATAGGATAAATATATCCTTTTATATCTTTAAGACATTTTAAAGGAACATTTTCTGCACAAAATTTGAGAAGAGATGCTATTAGTAAAAAGGTGGTCAGTTCTCGATGTGTAAAACAAAAAAAAGGATGTATTAAATCATAAGAAAAAACGATGCTCAATTGAAAATCTGACTGGACTATCTAGGCACGCAAATATTAATAAAAATTTTAATTTCAAAGGCAAAACTTGTATCATTTAAAATCAAGGTAGGGCTGGTGCAATGGCTCATACCTGTAATCCCAGCACTTCGGGAGGCTGAGGTGGGAGGATCACATGAGGCTAGGCTTGAGGCCAGGAATTCAAGACCAGCCTGGGCAACATAGCAAGACCTCATCTCTACAAAAACAAAGAAACAAACAAAAAAATTAGCTGGGCATGGTGGTGCACACTTGTAGTCCCAGCTACTTGGGAGGCTGAGGTGGGAGAATCACCTGAGCCCAGGAAGTCAAAGCTGCAGAGTTGTGAGTGCACCACCGAACTCAGCCTGGGCAACCAAGTGAGACCCTGTCTCAAAAAAAAATAAAATAAGGTAGAAAAGAGCCCAGATTTCCCACTTTCTCTTATTATTTTATATATCTTCCTTATTACCCTCAGTACTGATGAAAGCAAGTTACCAATACATAGGATGTATGTAGCACAGCATCATTGCCACAGAAAGGCAGGATACTGGCCTCTCAAGCATACGCACTCTGGGACTAGGTCATCCCTAAAGGAGCCAAGCTGTTGCTAGGTAAGACCAGAACGGGAAGGCACAAAACAGACTGCAAATAACCAAAATGGGAGCAAGCAAGGGTAAATTACTTTGGTGTTTATTGAGCACCTACTAGACTGGACGCCATCAGGGGCTAGAAATCTACATTCTTAAGATATACTTTGTCTATAGAAAGCTCCTAGTTGGCTTTTCTTTTTAACTTTTTATTTTAAAGTAATTTTAAACCTTGAGAAAAAAATTGAAAATTGTAGAAAAGGTTCCCGTAGACCTTTCCCCCAGCTTGCCTTAATGTCAATATCTCACATAACCTTCATACCAATGACCACAACTAAGGAATTGACCTTGGTACAATACTATTAACTAAACTACAAACTTTGTTTCACCAGTTTTTCTACTACGGTCCTTCTGTTCCAGGATTCACTCCAGGATCCCACATTGCACTTTGTCATCATGTCTCTTTAATCGCCTCCATTCTGGGACAGTTCCTCAGTCTTTTCTTGTCTTTCAAAACCTTGTCATTTTTTGTTAGTTGACTTTTAAACAATCATGATGGAATGTGTAAGTTCTATGAGAGAAGTACATTTTTGCTAGTGGGGAGGAGAACTTTAAAGAAAGATGACATTTGAAATGGGTCGGGGAAAATAAAGTAAGATTTTGCCAATTTAGTACTTCTATCTCATCTGTTCAACTCAACATTACTTATAGTAATAGAACATTAGGCATTGGAAATATAGCATTGAACAAGACATAAATGGCCTCTGCTCATATATATTTTATGAATATTAAACAAGCCACAACAGGTACATTAAGCATAACAAGGAAGAGATAAGAAGGACTGGGTTACATTCAGCAAATGAATCTCACCTTAGCTAAAGGGCCAGGAAAGGTTCCCAGGAGGAAACAGAGGCAAGTTGAGATCTGTGTGGTGACCAGGGGTTAGTCAGGTAAAAGGAGGAGCAAGAGTGTTCCAGGAAGTGGGGGGTCAGCATTCCAAAGACATGGGGACAGCAGCACTTGTCATATTCCAGTAATTTCAAATGCTGTACCAACGAGATGACGATAGAAGGGGGTAGTGTGAAGAAAGACTACATGAGGTTGGAAATATGATGAGAAACTTCAAATAACAACAAAGAAAGGGGAGAAAACAGGTAGAAAAGTAAAACGGAAAGAGATTCCTACATCAATTGCACAACAACAAGTTCCATTCATTTTTCTGAATTATTTGAGGGGAGGGTGGCTGGAACAAGGAGAAAGGGTCATGCCAACCTAAGAAGAAGACATGCAAAGTGACAAGAACAGTGTTGGATTGCCCTTCAAGATGACAGAGATTAGGGCATTAGCAAAATTGGGTTACCCAAAGTGAAAAAAAAATAATAAAGGTATTATTTTTCCAAAGAAGTATCAGCATCATGGAAATTTTAAGAACTTTGTTAAACTTCCTTAAACTTATTTTAATGACTCCATATTGTTTTTATTTTGAATTACATCAAATGGAAGATATGATTTCCATTTTTATGGCTTCTAAATGTCCTAGTCTTGGCCGAAAATACAGATGCTAATGACATTCCATCTCAAAACCAACAAGATGAGATGAATAAGGGAGTGCAGAACACAGCTTTTTTGGCAGGAGGGCAGAAGACCAGGCAGAGTGTGGGTAGCAGGCTGAAAGTCAATGACAATCTGATGCAGGCCTAGCCAGAGAACAGCAAAAAGTCCAGGAAAGTCTCTGTCACAGAAATCAGGGAAGGAGAGGATTTCAAGAAGGAGGCACCCCTTTCTACAGAGAGGTAAAAAAGGATAACTGCTGAAAATGATTCATGTAAGATCTGGCCCTTAACAGGTTAGCTGTCATGGGTGACCTTTGTTAGAACGGTTTCAGAATGGTAATGGGGTAGACACTGTATTAAAATAAATTGAGGAACAAATATGATCTGAAGAAACAGTGTTGCATATTAAACACCCTCTTGCACAGAGTTTGTTTATGAGGAGTGAGATTGGAGTGTATGGTATATAGGACATAGAAAATATTTTAATGGAAGATGTTATATTCCTAGACCAGAGGCAAAAAATGATATGGAACTTTTTGCTGGAAGAGGACTGTATATCTTCAGGGATACTGTTTTGATGATGGTAGCTGCAATAATTTTTAGCCATAAAAATGTCTTCATTGCAGATCTAAGAGTAGTGGAAGCAAGATGTCTGCCTGGAGAATGACTACCTTGAACTTCTGACCTGAAAACAACCCTTGGATTTAAGAGGAGCCAAAGGAAGCCTGCACTGCCATCAAGACTGCCTCAGACATAGTAACTCTATCCCTCAATGGAGGAGCTTAGACTTCACACTGCACCCAGCACCAAACACCTCTTTCTTCCTTTTCAGCACATTCCTCAATATTTTTGTTATTATGCTCTCTTTACATTTGTGATAATACCATTTATTACTTATTTTAAATTTTTTCTTGCTAATTCACTGTTTTTAATCTTTTTGAAAAATCTCCTTCCTTCTCTCTATCCTTGTTATCATTCATGTCTTTGTTTTGCTATTTTTCCACGTTAGTACATTATGATGCATTAGATCCTAGTGACATGAGCTCCTAGTACTTTCCTCACCTCTATCTCAAATGGCCTCTTTCACACCAATCATCATATCCTTCCAATGTTCTCTATGAATAATGAGAGAAGGTCATATGCCAAAGACCGAGCAATGCAGGTGGAGCAGAGAGCTTGGGGTGAATGCTAAATTCAGAATGGCTCAAACAAATAGGTTATTTACCTGTTGAAGACTGATAAGGGTTTTGAAAAATCATTGCATATGCAAAACTAGTTTCAATGTAAATCCTGTATATAAAACATTTCCACAAAGATGTTTTCATTATCAGCTCACGTGGTCAGTTTAAGGCTTCTTCCCTGACCTTGCTGCCTTCACACTCTACTCTTTTACTCCTTTCCTACTTATAGCCAATTATAATTTACTAAGTACCTAAAGAACGTCCTCATTGAGTTACATAAGTAATTATATGAAAGCCACTGTAATGGAGGTGGAGACAGTGTGTGTGAGAACAAGGTTTAGATGATTTTCTTCTAAAACATCTTTTGGCTCCTTTTCTTTCTCTTTAGCCCCTCCCCTACCTTCTCTTTGTCTTTACCCTAGCTATTTCTCTTCTAATATGTCTAAAATATCATCTTTAGTTAACTGGCTGAACACAATAAAATAGATCCAAGTTACTGCCATAATAATGTCACATCTACTGAAAAGTGGATCAAAGGCCTTTCATGCTATTTTGGACAGCATCCAAACTATCTCATTCCCACAACTTAAGTTTTTTTTATCTCATCTAAGCAGATTATAATCAATCACAATACTCTTCTGTCTCTGGTCAGTGCATTTAATCAAAGTCTTCTTTTAATGGACTTTCAAGGTTGAAGAGCACTATCACTAATGACTATACAGGTAGTACATGCAATTTCAGACACAGAAGCACATGAAATATGAATTTCCCTTGTTTGGAAGCAAGGCTTAGGCTCAGGACACATCTCTTCCTAGCATTCATTATTCTGCTTCCTTCTGTCTTTCTGGCCAGTTTAATGACTACTTCATCACTAGCCTTTCTCCCCAGTTGTCATTCTCTCTCTGCCTAAGTACAAAAGATGAAGCAGGGCGGAGGGCCTATATCTATCTTCAGAGATGAGCCTTCCCTTTACTTTCTTCTCCTGCATTCTATAAAATGTAATTCCACCTTTGGGGAGTGACCATGGGCTTGCAAAACTCCTGGTTCACCCGTAATCAGGGACCGAAGCCAGGACACTGAAGCCATGGTATGACCACCAAATCTGTATTGAAACCAAAAGGCTGCAGCAGAAATCTTTAAGCAAGAGCTGCAGAATGTGTCAGTCATACAACCTTTCCAGCTTAAGAACTTATGAAGTTGGGTCTCGGGGTGAACATAACCACAGGCCCTTCCTATTTAGCACACCTTCTCTTAACCTCAAAAACATTTTGAGGACAAGGAAAAGAAATAGTGAGTGTGAAAATGAAACCCAGGAAACTTGAAATGAAGAGATTGAGAAACAAAGAATTAGAAATCAAAAAGCAAATCAAAACGTTTTCTAAACTTGACTTTGTAGACCAGTGATTCTAAAACTATGTCCCTAGAAGTTCTTCAAAGGTGCTTCAAGGACTCAGAGGGTACGTCCCTAGGCCCTAGAATTCCACTTAACCAGAACAGCTCCATCTTTATCACTTTTATATACTGGATCTCCAGGTCAGACTTCAATTTGAAGGACAGGTTCTACAACATGAAGAAAACATTTTTCAACCATTATTTCAACTGCAGCCATTCATACCTTCATCTATTCAGTAAACATTTATTGAGCATCCACTATGTGCCAAGCATTGTGCTAATGGATGGGGATACAAAAATAAGTAATATGTGGCTGTTACCCTCAAGGGGCTCTCCCTGGAGATGGGTAGAGAAGCAAATTATGCAAAACTCAGAGCATGGTGATTTATCAGGTTCTACAACAGTGGGAGAAACTGGAGCTTTGAGATCCCATAAAACAGGTGCTTTAACATCTGGAAATTGGCTTTGAAGCTCTACTTAAATATATCCACTGGGGGGAAATTCTACAAAATGGTTGATTATGCTTTTAACACTTATAACTCTTAGAAAAAAATTTTTAAAGGCGGAAATCTATGTTCTGAAGGCTTCAACCCATTGGCTCTAGTTTTATTGCAAAGTATACACAGAGTCAGTCCACTAACCCTTTCCACAAGATTGCCTTTTAAGATTGGAGTTCAGTCATCATTCTCTTCTCCTGGCATTCTACTCTCTAGGCATACCCTTTGTTTATAATTATTATATCATGGCTCCGTGTAACTAAGAAAAAAAGGGAGTATACTTTGGGAGAGAGAAGGTTTGAAGAAATGACTCCTACTACATGAGAGCTTTATTTGGGATAATTGTAAGAGCAGTTCCTGGTGCTCTCCTAGAATCAAGAAAATAGTATGTAGATGAAATTGGATATAATAAAATATAACCACAGATCATTAGGGCTCATTTTTCTTCCTTTCTTATCATGCAAAATTAATGAAAATATAGAGGGTGTCCAAAAACATACAAGTATATTAAAATATTTTACTGATGTTACTTTGTTGGCATGTTCAATGTGTCATCCCTTATTAACAATGCTTAGTTCAATGCACTGAGCAACACTGGAGTGAACACAGTGTGCAACCAGCTGCCATCAATTCCTGGCACCAGCATCTGAGATATGTTGCCTACAATAACTATATCTCTGGTTTTCGCTGAATAAACCTGCATCTTTAGCTTACTCTAGAAAAAGTAATTAAATCAATCTATATTTTTAAAATAAAATAATATTACCTACTTCTCTGGATTTCATAGCCAGCATCTATGTTTCATTACATTTTAGTTTTACTTTGTAATGATTACAACTTTTAAAAAATGATCAGTTTAAATAATATTCCAAAATGTTGGCATACTTAATTTTATAAAACATAGGACTATTTCTTTTTTAATCATAATTTCTATGTACATATTACAAAGCTATTACTGGATTAGGAAGCTCTGAAGGCCAGTGTGAAATCTAACACACATATAATGTTATATCTATGAAAAAATGTATCCATTCAAATGGTTTCAAGATTAATTTTCTGGACACAGACTTTAAATATTCAGTATTTCACTTGCACTACAAAATTTAAGTACCAAAGGAATTGAAGAAATACAGAAGCCTGTTTTCTAAAAAAACATGTGTAGATATTACTATGATGTTTGATGTGTATTAAATGTGACTTTGATCTTCCTGGCAGCCTAGGCAAAAAGAAAAAACATGAAAAAATATTCAATTATATTTGATTCATATCTGATAGGATAAAATACTTTTTAAGGGAAAAACAAATATTTTATTACTATATTTCAAACAGACTTTATCAAGAAGTATTAATAAGGGGAATTTAAATAAGGCACATTTAGTAATATGTCTTCAACAAAAATATGCAATAGAAGACTGAAAAAATAATCCTAACAATGTTACGTATTACATATATCTTCAATAAAATTTAAGAAAATAACATTAATGTCATCTAGTGAGGGTATTTTTGTGGGGGCTACAACCGAAGAAGTCAAGGAATAGATCTCTCTCATGAACCATGATCATTAATTTATGAGCAGAACGTAAATTAATAGAAAAGGCATGACTATTATTTTCTTTCTCTACTCAGGTGTGGCTGTTACAGGATATAGATGGAAGTTACCTCAAGTTTAAACTCTAATGAAAAAACCCATAATGCAGGTACCACGTCTTCATGCCTGAAAGAACTTCAAATAACAAACATGAACGTGCAAAATTAACACTCCATTATAGAAGCTGAAAAACTGCCTACAATCTTCACCTGGATAAGAGGTTGCCAAACAAGTCAGCGGCCACAGCATCTAGGGCAAAAATTGGCCTCAAAAAGCAGCTTTGGATCTGCTTTAGTACCCGAAACAAGTGCTTGAAACTCCAAAATATCATAACAAATAATACTCTTTATCCATGTATTTCTTTACTCCAAAACTTCTCAAAGCTTTTAATTAGCTCACAAGCAATGTGGACCTCCCAAAGTAGGCACAGCATGTGCATGTGCAGTAAACTTATCTAATCACAATGTCCCCGTTTATTGGAGCATTTTGCAAGATTAATGTCTTATGGAATACAGTTTAGAAAATATCACCAGAGATGACACAAGCCTGAATATCTTAGCAACAGGTACCACAACCTCAGAAAAAAACAAAACAACAACAAAAAAACCCTCAGTAATGTTCCAGTAAAACATCTGGTTTTCAGCAGCAATAATGCATCAAAGATCTTCCAACTGAAATTAACCTTAAAACATTCTCCCATACACACAACTAAATGAACTAGGCTTCAGGAAGGCATTGCTTATCATTGTTGGAGAATTATTTTGTTATTTTGTTAAAATAACAACAGCTTTGGCATACTTTATATTAAGCTGCTCTTTAAAATAATAATGTGACAACATAATCAGCTGCTTCCTGGAGCTGGAAATAGAAATTCAATGTCTTCAGTCTAAAGAGGAATGTTTTTCTATTCAATTATATCAGGAGGTCAATCAAGTCATAAATCTGAAGCTTCTAACTTAAGATAAATGAAAATGGAACGACATTAAAATATTATACTGTTTATATCATTTAATGTTAAAAATAGTCTGTTAGTAGATAATTCCTTTTCATTCCTGTCATCAAAGAAGTATTTAAATACTGATTTTGAAGTATCATCACTAGCCTGGACTTGATAATGATAATACCCAATAATTACTGCACCATGTGTAATAGTATACTCTTGTTAAAGTCATTAAGTTCTTATAACAATCCTATGAGATCAGAATTACGCTATCCCTGTTTAACCAATGAGGAATGCTCTACAGACTATAGAAGGACACTATGAGAAATAAGGAGACATTTTCTTTATCTGTAAATTTTAACCACTTTTCTCACGTGCAAATAGCAAATTCTGGGAAGGTAATTGTTTTCAATTTGACCTAAGATATCTAACTCAAAATGGGGGGTAGGCACATAATCAATAATGCCAGCCCCAGGATTAAGAGAAATTCTTCCAGGTTTGCTACCTATTTTGCTGTTGTTAACAATATAGGTAAAGTTTATAACTACTCTTCATTTGGGCATTTACATCTTTTATTCATTCAGGTTGTCTAGAAAAAAACATGTAATGGATATGAATTGTGTTATTGCAAATTTTACTTGCATCATCTTTTCTGCTTCATTTTGCTAATCATAACTGTGATGTAGATATTACCATAATTAAAAACGGCCAAAACACTAGCACATCAGTAATGACTACAGTGGATTAGCCATTCCTAGTATGTTAGTTTCAATTCTACCTCATTCTCTCAGGTTTTAAGAAAGCATATCAGAAAGAAATAAGCATTATTATAGGGATACATTTGAGTCTACTTTAAACTACATAAAAAAAGGAAAAACTGGCTCTTAGCCTCCCCTGTTCGGCGTTTCTCTGGTGAGGGGTTTGGTGGTTCAGGGTACATAAAGTTTTAAAGATCAAGAATCCGAAACCTGAAAATCAAAGAATCTGCATGTACCCTGGCAGGAGAAAAACAAATATCAAGATACTGTAGATGAGTCTAATCAGGGAGCTGAATTAAATCAGACTAAGCCAGGCATGGTGGTGCATTCCTATAGTCCCAGCTACCTCAGGAGGCTGAAGCAAGAGGATCACTTGAATCCAGGAGTTTGAGTCCAGCATGGGCAACACAGAGTGACCCCGCCTCCCCTCGCAAAAAAAACTAAACCCCAGAAAGCAACAAGCTTCTCTATTTTATGGACATAAATCATGTCTCTGGATGGCCCAGTTTTGTGTCTCCCAATTTACCTGATCTTGAGGGAATTCATTTCCTAAAATCCCAGTCTTCTGCAGACAAATAAAGTCCACATATTGGACAGAAAGTCCAAAAGAAAACTTGGGAGACTGGAATCTTGCTTTTGAGATGTTGCTTCTGACATGTTCCAAGTAAAGAGTTTTAACTCTAAAAGGAATAAATCTCCCAGAGAATTGACTAAGTGAGGAAAATGTTGTCATTTTCTTTCTAGAAAATGCCGAACTGTTTGGTAAATGCCTATTAACTGGAGTAACACCATGAGAGTTAGCCTGATTTAATTGCCTCTGCATCTTGGGGTGGTAGTGGAAAAGATTGTAGGCTTCCCAGACAAAGCCATCTGGAGATGAGGGAGGAAGCTGTCTAGACAAAGAGCCAGCTAGCTTTAGAAAAGAAGAGTGTATCGTGACAAAGGCGAGTGAGATGGAAACAGGGCGGAATCACACAGAGTGTGTTCTCAGCAGGCATCAGACGTGGGTGGGAATCAAGCAGAGTGACGGAATCGACACTGCTGTCTGTCATCAGCCACTGCAAATTCCAGATTTGGCACAGATCTCCTAACTGTGTAGCTTCTGCATGTGAGGCTATCTGTTGAGAAGAAAGATATTAAACAGGGTGGGGCCTATGTCTTGTATGCTGGGTAATGAACTTGTGAGGCCTCAAGCCTGACTTTTCAGAATTGCTTTCAGGATTACTTCCTGCTGCTGCCTAAACAAATATAATGAGTGACAGCCAGACACTGAGTTAGACACTGGGGACGAGACGAGGAAGAAAATATAGTTCTCCCTTCAGGTTGCTGAGTACCTATTAACACTCAGCCAAAATTGGAAGCAAAGGGAGAGGAAGTGCATTCAGAATATTCTTCTCACAGGAGGTCTCTGTGAGAAACTCATCATGCCAGAAGGCACCTGGCTGGTCCTTGAGAAGGGCTGAAGCATGCTTTTGTTGGGGGCAAGGGCGGGTGGGCTAGTGGCACTCTGGGCATGTACATGCATGCATGTGTGGGCACACACAGAATGGTGCATATTGTGGAGCCTATGGGTCCTAAGTATGCCCACCTCTACCCTAAATATAAAATGATTGTATCAGAAAGCCTAATAAAAAGGAAAATGGCAAGTTTTTTTTTAAAAAAGTTCAAAATTAGTGGACAAAAAGTCCCACATGCTATTTTAGGTTGTGGCCCCTGCAAATAACACGGAGGTACTGTACATCAACTCCCTGAGGCTGGAGTACATCAGGAAAGCCAAGCCCTAAGGGGCTGGGATGCTCCTATCTAGAGAATTTGAGAGAAGAACCTGGTGTTCATGCTCCCTTCCGCCCACACACAGTTTATGCCTAATCAGGTTTAGGCATGTAGAATTCAGCTCTCCTGGGAAGTCCTGAGTTTGTACAGACAACAGTCTCAGCACTTCGCCTTCCAGCAACCCCTTTCAGAAGCCACCAGTGTGCTGTAAAGTGCCTTTCATGTTTAAAAAAAGAAAACCCAAATAAAACCTCCAAATAAAAAATATTAGAAGTATTATTTTTTAAAATGCAAAATGTATCTACCATTACTTCAAAATCTCATATTCCAACAGGTTTCTTAGGGGGGTTAAAAAATGATTATTCAAATATTTTTTCTTCTCCACTTTTTGCAAAAATATTAAAGGAGGCACAATAAGAAAAAAACAGCCAAGAAAGTCCAGGAACTGAAGCCTCTAATAGGAAAAAAAAAATCTTAATACAAAACAAATTTCTTGTATTATACTCTTTTGCCTAGGATTGAAAGGCATTTACCCTACCTAGAGGCCTGATATTCTAAAACAAAATCACTTGTATTTCCATTGCTTTGTTAAAATTAACTGTGTTCAATATACGATAAACATCACATAGCAGTAGGAATACATCTTCATAAAATAAATAAGATCAGACATTTTTGTTTGTCTGGTTAAGCTAGAAAATATTTGTTTCCTTACAAATGCTCCAAATTTTATTATCTATTTTCTGGTGATCTCCAACACATTTCTCAGATTTACTAAATTTAATGTAAAGAGGGTTTTCTCCTTCTACCATAATCTTAAAATTGCATCCCATGTATTTAAAGAGTATTTTAAGTTCTTCACTGTATGTTGTAGCTATGCTTGTTTTTAACCTTTCTATACTTTTATCAGCATAGCCCTAATTTAAAATACGTTCACATGCTGCCACTCTAATCAATAACAAAAACAACAAAACTCAGTAACCAATAATCTCTACACTTGCCTAACACATTTATTTCAAATACAGTCCATCTTACATAGCAACAAAGAGTTGTTCTCTACACATTGTGAGCACACTTCCCTCAATCCAGGAATGAACTGCTGATTAGCAGAGATAGAGAGAAAAAGCCTTATCAAAGAGCATCTATTCTTAATTGTTTATGGGAAAACTATGCCACAATGTGTATAAAGAATAAATTAGAGTTTAAAACTGTGTATTTTTCATATTATAATTTGTGTATGACATTAATTGATAAACACAAGGTAAAGAAATAATTTCCTTTTATCACATGCCAAGTGTAGTGCTTCATTTTCATTATTATTTATCCAACACCTAAAATATGCCAGAGGGGAAATTTACTGCATTAATTTCAATCACTAGACATTTAAAGAATGTTCTGAGACACTTTAAAAACATTATTTTAATTTCCTCTGTTTTCTCAGCATCATTCTGTTTAAATCAGATATTCTAGAGAACATTAAACTGGACAAATTAAGTCATTTTATATAATGTTCCCTCTAGTGTTCATAATTTTCAAAATGATTACACTCCGCCATCTATCTCTTTATGTCTCTGAACCAAAACTACTGAGTCCTAGTGTATCAGAGTTTTCCAAAGCAAGAGAACCAATAAGAGATGTACACACACACACACACACACACACACACATACGGAGAGAGAGAGAGAAAGAGAGAGACTTATAAGAAATTGGCTGACACATAAGAATTGGCCCTCAACTGAGTGGATGAAGCCCACCACATTAGTTATGGAGAGGCTATGCAGTCCCAAAATCTGCAAGGTAAGTTGGTGAGCTGCAGACTTAGAGGAGCCAATGATTCATTACAATTTGAGTCCAAAAGCCTGAGATCCAGGAGAACCAATGGTATAGTTCAAGTTTAAAGGCCTGCAGGCTTAAGACCCAAGAGGAGCCAATGGAGTCCAAAGGTAGAAAAAAAAAGGTGATGTTCTAGTTTGAAGGCAGTTAGGCAAGAGGTATTCTCTTTTACTTCAGAAGAGTCAACCTTTTTATTCTACTCAGGCCCTCAACTGACTGGATGAAGCCCACCACATTAGGGAGGGCCATCTTATTTTCTCAGTCAGCCAATTCAAATGTTAACTTCGTCCAAAACACCCTCATGAGAACACTAGAATAATGTGTGACCAGATATCTCAGCACCCTGTTGGCCAGGCAGGCTGACATATAAAACAAATGATCACCCCAACCAATGATATTCCCAAATGTACTCCCTTTTGTTCTGTACTTGCTCCTAAGTCTCCCAAATTCCAAAGATTTAGGACATTAAAATATTTTCAAACAACCTGTATTCAAAAAACCATATCAACAGGAAGTTTTCTTCTCCAGAAGAAAAATTATCCTTCTTTCTCACATTTACAAGAGCTCCCTGTTATTTATGTTAGCTGCCCCCATGAAAGAGTAATATCATCAAAATAAACTAAAAGAAAACATTAAGCCTAAGTTCAAATACCAATCTTCATTTGGCAACTTTCTCCAAAACTCCAAGAATATCATTAATTCTACAACATTAAAAACATTTTATGAAAATATAAAATGAAAACTAAGGGTACATGAAAAAATTATATTTTCATTTAAGCTTTCTTTATGCCTTGAAATAACCTTAAAATGAATAAGAAAAAATTAATGCACAAGTACTGAACATTCATCATGAATGGTTCAGAAATGAGTGGGGCCAGAGGTCATTTGAGCTTCAGTCCCACAAAGGGCTGTCATTTTATAACACCATGACTTTCTGCAGTTTCAGAAAAGCAGTTTTGTTAGGTTCCCCCAGGCTGTAACAGGTATGAAAGAATGGATTTACCATAGTCTAATAAGAAGGAAATCTATGTAAATCCAAAATTATCAATTTTTTAAGTGGAAGACAGTTTTTGACCCAAGAACTAGGAACACATCTGCATGGGACCTGTCCTTCTTTAGGGTTGGGAAAGGGGGAGGGTGTTCACCTGAAAGCAGGGTTAGCAACTGGCAGTTTGCCTGGTGAGAACAGAACAGAGCTAAGATTATTATACTCCTTAGGGAATCTGAACAAGGTACCCCAAGGAACTGCCCTTCTCTACTTTGGGGATGTTTCATGTAAAGAGCAAGGTGGATTCATTAATAATCAAAACATCTTCCCTCTGAGCAGTGCTGGGGAAAAATTGCAAATTCTTTCTCTGCAACTCCATTTCCTTTTCTAGACTACACGGGGACTGGTTTGCATTCATCATTACATCATTCTCCCTTATTTTTGGCTTACATAAATAGACTGTTGTCTGCTTCCTAATGACATAAAGGGAGGCACCTCAATGACACCAATGAAATGAAGCAAGAATTTGGTTTGGGGCTTGACTTTTTTCCCCCAGATAATTACCTCAATTATCCATTCCAATGGGAGGGATAAGGAAGTGAGGTAAGCCAGAAAAATGTGTCACAATGTATAATATTCACTTGCACCTTCACTAAAGTAGGATAAAGCAGACACTCAAATAAAGAGCTGGAGATACGTTAAGGCAATATTATAAATTTTTGTTAAATGCCTTACATACAAAATGCCTGAAGCAAATTTTTACCTTGGTAAAGTTAAAATATTTATAGATGTACTTATTTGTACATTGAATATATTATATAATCAATTCATATAAGAAGGGCTAAGAAGGGCAGATTAACTAGAAATATTTAAAAAGCAAATAATTGTCAATAATATAAACCCAATAGAATATTTAAAGGTATACCAAGAAAATGTATGTAAAGAATAGGTTGTTAATAAATTTAGTTTTGGCAATAAGTCAATTTGAATAATAAAACACATAGAGATTATCAAGAATTAGTATGAGTCAAGAAAAAAACTACCCAAAAAATGCCCGACTTTGACGAACCTGTATTAAATAATAAAACCTCAGCTGTCCAGCATTGTTGAGCAAGGTTCTCTTCCACCTAATTAACAGAGTATGCCAGTGGCTTTCTCTGTACCTCCTTGTGCTTTTACTCTCCCGCCTACCCAGCTTAATGTCTCCTGGCCCACTGGTATAATCACTCCTTTGCAGTCACCCCTGGTCCTTGCCATCAACCTGATTAAAAAACAACCACCTGATTATATCCACACACATGCCTTCTATCTCCTTCAAGCAGCTGGATGTTGTGAGAGATACGATGACAAGACACATGTCACATTCATGTCCCAAAAGCTCAAAGAGTAGTAAGCACTGTCCAGTGACTGGAGGGAAAAGGACCATCAAGGAAGTTATGGAAGGAACCCAAGAACTAAGGGGACCTTTTGATGTCTGGTGAAGAATAACCTCTTCCCCACCAGGTCACTGATTACTCTTAATATTTTTATGTGTCTAGGAAAGAAAGTTATGTAACTCAGACATAAATCAGGCCCATAGCCCAAAAGGCTTTCCTTAAAACTTTATCATCTTGGGGGAATCTCTACTCGGCTTACCAGTGTCCATGAGGACCACTGCTGCCCTACTAAGACTTCTACTTATTTTGAGTGTAATACTCTCCACCTCCCTAATACCTCAATCCCAGTGCCAAATAATGGGAATGCAATCATGTGATCCGTTCATCTGCAGTAAGGCATAAACGGACTTCTCTAATGATCTTCTGGCAAATTGTAACATGAAATGAGGATGCATCCTGTCATTCTCTTTCATGTGCCATGGCACAACCCAGCCTCTGAACATAACCATCTAGGAAATGGTGACAGGAAATTAAAGTCACTACTGGGAAATGAGAGGTCCTGATGTTACCATTAGAGGCAGGTGATACGTGAACCATTGTTACCAGTCATGAGACAGCACTTCTCACCTAGATGGACATAATAGATGACTTCAGAAGCCCTTCAGTTCGGAGAACTGTTTACAACAGCAAAGAAAATGCTATGATAGCCTCCGACCTAATATGTTGTCCTGGCAGACACAAAATAGCTAAGAAAACTATTTTCCATAAACCCAACATGTGTCAACTGCCTAAAGCCCCAGGCAAGATTCCACACAAAATACACAGGAAAGGGACTGCTCCTGGCTCCTGACATGCCAATACATAAGATCAGTACACAAGAACAAAAGCCTTATCTGGATCATTGAAAGGTGTCTGGGCTACCTCCTAGCCAGGCTCTTGAGCAATTTCTTGGCCTTGTTCTTTATTTCTATTAAAATATTTCCCAGGCGAATCCACCTTCCCATTTCTGGGCCCCATGCATGGATTTCTCCTAGTACTGCAGGCTCCTGCTTTTGAACTCAGCATAGTAGGGATGGGGCACCCACAGGTGGCCTGACATCACTGACTGCACCCACTCACTCATTTGTACACTGGGGGTAGAACATTATACTAAGTTAAACATGAACTAGCAAAGAGCTAGGACTGAACACACAAATCAGGAAGAATGGTTCCATCTCAACCTGCTTAAAACCATCCAGAGAAACTGGAATCTCCAACAGGAAGCATGTAAATGATTGAAGAATCAGTTCTATAGATCTAAAGGCATTATTTTTCCCTCCACTCTGAATGTTCCTCTTTTACATGACTTTATGAATTCAGGCCATCTTTAACTTCTTCTAATCTTTAACTTCTCCTAATTGTCACTAAAAAGTAGCTACAGAGGCTACTGCTCATTTTCCCACCTGCCTGCTATCTGCAAGGAAAGAGGATTAGAAAAAGGGGAATGTTGCTTCCATAAACAGAGACATGAAAAATTATTAATATGAAATAAATCATGCTTGTTTCAAAAGTGTTTATTTTACCTTATCTATTTGTAAAGGATGTAGCTGGTTTATATTTCATTTAGAAACCAACGGTTTATAAGAAGAGCCAACAACTGTGAAATTCTCTTTGGGAAAGAATGAGGAAAACCAATTAATAAATACACTAAACAATCAGCAGTAAACACTTTTTTAATATATCCAGCTTCCCTGGCTCTAGAACACATCAGTAACCCCCAAAGCAATTTACATGGTGCAAGGCTTGCCCTGGGGTGGGAGTGAGGAGGTAGAGAGGAAGCATCATTGCCCTTCACCCTCCTTCTATAAAACCAGGACTCCGTGTTCTCTGTCATCTTAAAGAGAAATCAGTGGCAGCTATTTACATTCTTAGCTTGTAAGAAAGTTTCACAATGTACCCATACATTGTCAAATTTTAAACTAAGGTTTCCAAATGTTGGATGTACAACAGATTTCTGAGTAGGAAAGTGTTGCAGACTGCAAGTATTTACAAAATATCCATTCTTTTTCTTAAAAAGCAGGTCCTTATATAGTTATAGGCAGCAATGTGCTTGAGTTAAGAAAATAAAAACCAAACCCATAATTCCTGAATTCCTTTGTGCTTAAGAGTATCCAAACAGATTTTAGCAAAAGTCATTGACAGGCTTCTGGGAAAATACTTCAAAGGGAACTGACTCAGTTGACTGCTTTTACCCTTCCCCCTTTTCTCCCTCTGGCTATCTGGAATGTGGGCATGACGGCCAGAACTCCAGCAATTATCTTGTGAATATGAGGTGGTCTTGAGGATAGAAAGCCTGGCCTAAGAAAAGAAGATCAAAAAGACAGGATCTCCCTCTGAGCCTGGCACACAGTGGGCATATAATAAATATGTGCTGAATGCACTACACATTAAACAAATTCCATTTAAGATCTAGCAAAATCCCTAGAAAAAAATATTGATATATATGATTGAGCCCATGCTGCAGGTAAAGCTGAGCCACTGATGACTGTATGAATATCATACAAGCCCTTCGCTACCTACCTCAACATTTATTTTCTATGAGAGAAAAACACACCTCTATCTTAAATGACTAGTAGCTTGGGTTTACAAGCAGCTGAACCTAATTCCAATTGATATAAACAGTTATCAGGTTGTATGACTTCCTTTTTAAAAAACTTGTCTTAGGCTGACACAGTGGCACATTCCTGTAATCCCAGCATTTGAGGAAGCCAAAGCGGGAGGATCACTTGAACTGGGCAAGTCGAGGCTGCAGTGAGCTGAGATCATACCACTGCACTCCATCTGGGCAACAGAGTGAGACCCTGTCTCAAAAACAGACAAAAAACTTGTCTTGCCATACTGCACATTATTTGGCAGTTAGATATCTCACTAAGTCATAGTCCAGAGCATCAACTGATTCCTTGGGAATGCTCAACAACCCATTTACTTTCCACCATCACCTCACCCTCCTACTCAACAAGAGTTCTTCTCAACTCTTCACAAACTTTTAACCCCTTTATCTACCCCCACTCAAATCTAAGCAGAAGATCTCAGAAAAAAGAAAGTAGAAATCATCAGATAAAGGCTGCCACAGCCCCCTCCACCAAATCCTCAAACCCACTTGTACTTTTGAGTCAGTACAGAGTAAGAACCCAGTTCCAGATTCAGAAAGACCTGGTTGAAATCCCAGCTCTGCTATCCGCTTGCTGAGAAATCTTGGGAAGATCCCTTACCCTAAGTTTCAATTCCTCATCTATAAAATGGGAGTAATTGTTGTCTTTATACTCCCTGAGCTTTCAAAAGGATTAAATGAGATAATTTTTCAGCATTTTTTTTTAATTTCTTGAGATGGAGTTTCGCTCTTGTTGCCCACGCTGGAGTGTAATGGCGCCATCTCAGCTCACTGCAGCCTCCGCCTCCCAGGTTCAAGTGATTCTCCTGCCTCAGCCTCCCGAGTAGCTGGGATTACATGTATGTGCCACCACACCCAGCTAATTTTTATATTTTTAGTAGAGGTGGGGTTTCGCCATGTTGGCCAGGCTGGTCTCGGACTCCTGGCAGCAGGTGATTCACCCCCCTCGGCCTCCCAAAGTGCTGGGATTACAGGCATGAGCCACCATGCCCAGCCAATTTTTCGGCATATTTTAACACAATGCCTGGAACAGAGAAAGCACTGAAACAATTTTAGTTCACACTGTATTTAAGTCTACATCATATTACACTATATTTAAGTCTATATCATCATATCTGTCAACATCACCACAATGCAAAGAGCCTGGCACACAGTGGGCACATAATAACTATTTGCTGAAGGCACTATACATTAAACAAATTCCATTTAAAATCTAGGGGAAACGCTAGGAAAAACTATTGATACACATGTTGGGGCCCATGCTGCAGGTAGAGAGACAGAGATGTGTCTGTGCAACTTCCTTAGAGTCACATCATTAGCTGAAAGAGGCAATCACATTCTCTGAATTCCTGTTGTCTTCTCTGGGCATAGCAACATATTATAGTGTAATTCCTTAAAACTTGGTATGGAAATGCACTGGTTAGCTGATTTTAAGAGTTATCTTGTTCTGAACTGGCTGAGAGAACATTGAGAGGTACCACAAAACAAACGATGCCTCACTCATAAGAGAAGCCAGATAAAAATTAATAGAGCGGCCAGGCATGGTGGCTCACGCCTGTAATCCCAGCACTTTGGGAGGCCGAGGCGGGTGGATCACAAGGTCAGGAGATCGAGACCATCCTGGCTAACATGGTGAAACTCCGTCTCTATTAAAAAAAAAAAAAAAAAAATTAGCCGGGTGTGGTGGCGGGCGCCTGTAGTCCCAGCTAATCAGGAGGCTGAGGCAGGAGAATGGTGTGAACCCGGGAGGTGGAGCTTGCAGTGAGCCGAGATCGTGCCGCTGCACTCTAGCCTGGGCGACAGAGCGAGACTCCGTCTCAAAAAAGAAAAAAAATTAAGAGAGCAAGATAAGAATTTATTCATTCAAAATATAAATACATTATATTAGTGACATATCACTTTAAAAGAAATGATGAGACTCTGGCTCTTGTAACAGAGTTGGGGCACTTGAGATAAGATTCATAGGAAGAGAGTATAAGTAAGTAATTCCACAGGACTCTGCAGAGAAGTTTTAAGAAACAACACGAAAAGAATTTTTAAAATCACCCTCCCATATACAAAGTCAGAGAAGATAAAGATCTATACATACACACTCATGCCCAGAAGTGAAAGCGAATAAGGAAGTACCAATGAAATGGGGTTCAGGCAGACTGCAAAGCAGCATGCACTCCCCAACCCTTCCAGGAGTTAAGCTGGGCAACTGGTAAGTATGCTAAAAAAGGCAAAAGGGCATAAAAACACATGCTCAAGTACGTATGGCCTATGAGAAGTACAATACAACATGGAGGGAATGAACATAAATGTAGTTCTCATTTGTCTGAAGTCATGTAGAGGGATGCAGAATGTCAGGAATTTCTTACCATATCTTGTCACTTAGTAAAGAAAACAAACAAACACAGAATGTCAGGAATTTCCAAACCTGGAGAATATACTACGAATATAGACTATACTATAATCTACTACAATATACTAGATTATAGTAATACCTGTTTTTTTGTTTGTTTGTTTTTTCAGACGGAGTTTCACTCTTGTTTCCCAGGCTGAAGTGCAATGGCGCGATCTTGGCTCACTGCAACCTCCACCTCCCCGGTTCAAGGGATTCTCCTACCTCAGCCTCTCAAGTAGCTGGGATTACAGGCATGCGCCACCACGCCCGGCTAATTTTCTATTTTTAGTAGAGACAGTGTTTCTCCAAGTTGGTCAGGCTGGTCTCAAACTCCTGATCTCAGGTGATCCACCCACCCCAGCCTTCCAAAGTGCTGGGATTATAGGCATGAGCCACTGCGCCCGGCCAGTAATACCTGTTTAAGAAAATTTCTGAAAAATAAAAAGAAGCAGTATGAAAGAATGAATTCTGATTAATAAATAAGCTGTTTATTAGATATTTTAATCCAAGACTAAAGATAATAGACATACTAAGAGGTGAATGGATAGACTTTCCTCAACACAGGCGACTGAAACATTCTGCAAGGAGTGCTTCTTTCCTCAATGTTAGCAAAGTCATTACCCCACAATGTACTTCAGCAGTCACTGAGGAGGCTTTTGTTTAAAATTCTCAGTGTTCTACAGTCAATGTTACCAGTTCCTCTGACAATAACTTCAGTTTTTTACGTGTAATAATGTTCTCCACCACCTAAGGAGAGATTACTTTAAATTTTTTCTCCCTATTCCAAACAGCCCATTAGCGAAATAAAGGCCAGTTCAGGACTTACGATACCCCCATAGCTCGAAGCTAGCTACTGCCTAAAATCAAACTTTTAAAATAAGCCTGCTGTTCTCAATTATCCTTAATTCCTCGCCTGCTGGAAGTACTGCAGTGAAGCTGAGAAACCTGAGTTCGAGTTCTGCCTCCATCATTTACTGTCACTGAAATGACAGACCACTGCCCTGCAAGTGTGGCTTCAGGTTTTCCCAGTTATGGAACAGAAGGGTTAGGCTGGATGGTCTTTCAAGTCCTTTCTAAATGTGCTGTCAAGTCATGCTATGTGACTTTAGTCTTCAATTTGCATATTTGGTTAGTAGGCCTTCAAGTTATTTTCCTTCAGACACTAAAGAGGGCAATTTGTGAGGTGCCCAGTCTATGCCGTGTGCTACACACAAGCTGACTCTCATTCAGCATGGAATAGTGAGACAAAGCACATTTCACTAGGCCACATTTTTCCACTAGAAATATAACTCTATTAAAATAACAAAGCACTAATAATATCACAAATCACACCACTAAGAGCAAAGAAAAAAATAAAAGCATGCAGGCACAGTAGGATATGAACTACTTAATCTAATCACAATATTCTCCCAAATCTAATTAGAATGCTCATCATTCATTCATCAATGATTTATTAAATGTGCACTATGTGTTAGGTGCTACGCTAAGTATTCTTAGTGAGTGAAATGGCTTCTATGACATAGACACCACTCCAACTTGTTACATTATATCATGGTTTCACAGCTTTTCTGACATCAAAAATCCTTTATTACTTGTCCATACCCTCCAGGTGAGAAGGAATTAACTGACCTCCTCAGATTTCTTACCTTAGAGAGCCATCCAAGTATTCAAGCCTGTGAGCTACTGTTATACATCCCTTTATTATTGCATTGTCCTTTCAAGAATCATTAATGATTTTGGCTCCAAGAAATATTACTTCAATAAGTATGTGTGGTATGCTCAGTGTGTGTCAGGCAATGTGTCAGATGTTAGAGATACACAGCCAACAAAGCAGCAAAAAATGTCCCCACTCCTCTAGAGCTTATAATAGAACACATATTGATTGAAGATAAATAAGATCAATAAGACATGTCCCTATGCTCTTCGTCATCCCTGCCTTATCATTCATTTCTGTGACCAGCCCATGGGTTTCAGTTTTTGAAACATAGTAGGAACACCGTCAATATTTTCTAAGTGAAAAGTTTCAGTCCCTCTCTGTTTCCAGCCACAGGAAGGAAATTGCCACTCCATAGAACTTGGGTGCAGCCAGTAAGGAACAAATTAGGACTCATGAATAAAATATCTCTAGTTGTTTCTATAGACTTAACATGTAAGAGGGGTTACCCACCTCGTATCCACCCTCCCTCTTCCTCTTTTCTAATGGAGACATGATTTAGTTCAGGCTTCCCCTCTACAGTGCAGCTTATCATTCTCAGGGGGAACAATCCTATTCCCAAACCCAATGCTAAGTCCAGATAGCCTACTTTTATCATGATCATTTCATTAGCCTTGGTGATAATGGTTCAGGAGTGAGTACATGACCTATGTTAGTCAGACTGAAGGAAAGAAAAGATTTTTAGTCTCTGATTGGAGAAGATGTACTTTCTCCCACTGCAATTAGGGACAATTGCTGCTGCTGGCAGCAATTATCTTGTGACCAGAGTGGAAGCCAATTTAAGAAAAATGGAGACACAGAATAGAGCAGAGCTGAGGTCCCAGAGAAATGGAGCAAGGCACTGTCTGCGCTCCGGACTTCAGTTGTGTTTGATCACATCCCTGTTTATTGTTTATGCCAGTTTTAGTGGTGTTTTCTCTTACTTACAGTTAAAGTATCCCCATATAAACCTCTGGTAAATATTGCTTGAACTCCAAATTAGGAGAAAAGAAAATGTGCTTTTAACACAGGTATATTTTAAAATGTAAATTCTGATCAGAAGGAGAGCATATATCCTCTAAGACCCAGTCGGAGAGTAAAGCATCTGTGATTATTGTTGGGAAAGGAAAACAATATTTATCATAATTAATTTATAAGATTCTTTTCCCTCTCTCTAACCTTTGTGTTTAATATTCTCCAGAACACTTAGAAGTACTTTACTTTTAAAGCCCTTTCTTTGAATTGACCAGGAGTTTCCTTGAATTAAAAGCAACATAAAATAATCTACTTTGGATAATTCATTCATTCATTTAAAAAAAAAGGCTAACAATAAATCATTCAAGAATGAAGAGCCTTTAAGAGAATCATGGATCACAAGCCCATAGCTAAAAAATACCTTAGAGATTGTCTACATTAATGCTTTTGAAAGTTTTCCACTGAAATTCATGTAGGAAGCGTTTTTATGGGTGTGGAAATAGTGTCTGAAGTAGCTTGTCAAAAGCATGAAATATCTTGGCATTTGACTTTTTAATCTTAAAAATGCAAGAGGAATTTGTATTCTAGTGCAGAATATTATTGACATATACATTTTCCCAAACCCTTAGTGAAATTAATAGTCCAGGAAGCTGCACAATATCTATCTATACTGTGGCTCTGGGTTGACGTCTACTGGTACACCACTGTGTATCCCCAGGGAAAGATGGTATGTTTACCCAAGTGCAAGTGTACATCTCCAGACCATTACCCTCATGTCATGGACCAGAGAACTGAAGTCAAGAAAGGTTAAATAACTTGCCCAAAGTTCTCAAGATAGTTATTGGTAGAGCTGAGAACAGAACCAAGCCTCATTCTAACTCCCAAGAATAGTAGTCTCTCCAAATGCTTCTTCCAGTCTTTGTGTGAAAATAAGAACCCAGATTAGAAGTTTAGCTACAGCTCTAACCACATACGTGAGGCTACAGATCACTTCTTGAACATGCCCTGCACCTCAATGCCTTTGTTTGCTTCTCTCTAAAGGCTCTTCTAACTCTGCATGGCTGGTTTCATCCTATCACTCATGTCTCACCTCAAACATCACTTCAGAGAAGCCACCCTGACCACCCTACCTAACTGGGGAATCCCCCAACTCCAGTTTCTCTCTACCATATATGACTTGGTTCCTTCACAAGACATATCATGATATAAAATTACCTTATGTACATATTCATTCCCCTGTACATTGTCTGGCTTCCTCCCTCTTGAACACAAGCTCAGTAAAGGAACAGATCATTTCTGTCTTGCTCACTGTTCAAACCAAAATTGGAGGGTCACATATGGAAGATGATGCAAAACATTTTTGAATCATAAATGAATACCCTACACTCTCATATCTCTCCGTCCTGATCCAACCTGCCACTCTCCTAGAATACCTTTCCTCCTTCGTATTTGCCTGCTCAAGTATTACCTGTTCTAAGCACAACTGAAATCTTATGTCTACCAAGAAGCCTCCTCTACATCTATGTATCTGACTACCTTATGAGGATACTGACAACAAGAAACTTGTTATTCACATTTGCATTCCTACATCCTGACATAGGTGGACCTTTGAGCTCAGTCCTTCACTTCTGTCACCTGCTCATCTGCCTTCCTTATCTCAGTGCCTCTTTTCTCTGTGTTCCAGAAGACTATTTTATGAGTATCCTACTTATGATTGACTACATTTTTCATTATGCCAATTCTGTTCCTTAAACACTCCAATGTAAATTTTAATTCGCCATTTCATTTGGTTGGTTTATTTTTTCCCTTGCCATCTTTTGCTCATGTTGCCCAGTTACCCAGGTTCTCTCTCTCTCTCTTTTTTTTTTTTTTTACGTCAATGCATATTTCCTTTTGGCCTTTATACTCTTTTTTTTAATTATTATACTTTAAGTTTTAGGGTACATGTGCACATTGTGCAGGTTAGTTACATATGTATACATGAGCCATGCTGGTGCGCTGCACCCACTAACTCGTCATCTAGCATTAGGTATATCTCCCGATGCTATCCCTCCCCCCTCCCCCCACCCCACAACAGTCCCCAGAGTGTGATAGTCCCCTTCCTGTGTCCATGTGATCTCATTGTTCAATTCCCACCTATGAGTGAGAATATGCGATGTTTGGTTTTTTGTTCTTGCGATAGTTTACTGAGAATGATTTCCAATTTCATCCATGTCCCTACAAAGGACATGAACTCATCATTTTTTATGGCTGCATAGTATTCCATGGTGTATATGTGCTACATTTTCTTAATCCAGTCTATCATTGTTGGACATTTGGGTTGGTTCCAAGTCTTTGCTATTGTGAATAATGCCGCAATAAACATACTTGTGCATGTGTCTTTATAGCGGAGACTCTCCCCTCACTAGTCAATTTAGAATGTCTGAAGTTTATCTGAAATAGCATGTTATTTCCTGCAAAAGAATATGTATGTTCAGAAGTACAATCTTTTTCTAATCCTTAAGCTTGATGACTCTTTCCCTTAACCTGCCCTGTTATTTTATGAGCCCCAAATTTAGGATTTACTCTGTTTTCATCCTAGAGGGAGGAGAGTTCTATCCAGACTCATGTGTTGACCAAACACGTGATTTAGAGAGCTCTTAGCCTCTAAATCTGATTACCAGGGAGCAGATTGAATCCAAGACTTAAAGCAAAGGGAAGATACATGTGCCGTATCTATCTTGGCTCCAGGATTCTAGTCTAATTTAGAGCAGTTTAGATGGTTAGGTGGGATCCTCTCCTAACTCATCAAAGAGCAAAATATTTTTTAAAATGCAATGCACTCCCCAGCTAGCTCTACACTTTGTTCTGCCCTGTTGTTTTCCAAACTTACTGTCTTCAACTAGATATTGACTGTCAAGAGGACAGAATTAAAGCCTCTTCACAAGAAAGAAAATAAAAGGGAAAAGCAAAAGGCTAAGAATTGAATCTTAAAATTGCTGACTTTAAGAACTAGAGGAAGAGAGGGAAAGGAGAAGCAGTCAGAGAGCATGATGCTGACCAGCCCGTGTCACAGGGATGCCCTGAGGCAGAGGGAGCACTGAAATACTGCAGAGGGACAACCATCAATGCCAATGATCTCATCAAGGAAAAAGAATGAACATTGCGTGATTAGGAGGCCCCTGATATCCTTGGAATTATCAGAAGAAGAATAACAAAGAATATCACTCTGGCAGGTGATTAAGCAATGAGTAGAATAATGAAGAAAGGGAAACTAGGGCATGCTTGTTGAGGAAGATGGACAGAGAAAAACAAGGAAGAAATAGATCGTAGTCATTTAATAAATACGAGAGATGTTAAAATCTACATGCACTATTTAAATCTCTAAGCAAAAATAATAGGCATTATTGCCCTTTTTGAGTTTGGAAAAACTATCTTAGGCTTAGAAAATAGTGAAAGCAACCATTATGTAAATCCTCTTTTAAATAAAGGGACACAAGAGAAATGAGAGGGGATAAATTCAACCCCAGAAATTAGAAATCTGAGAATATTAGATAAAATACCAGAGAAGAAACATTATGATTCAAGATTCCGTGATTTTTTTTAACACTATCCAAAAATGTCTTTCTTAACTCTGCTGAATCACTGTGAAATTTCGGGACCTCTCTTTTTAATATTTTGTTAAATTTTTATATGGCCCCAATATTGGCTACGGGTTATGTGCCAATTTTTGAAGGCTTCTTACAACCAAACAAACATTTGTATGGTTTGTGGCTAAGCATTATCACACACATTGAAAATTAAGATTATGGTAGAATAAAAGTAAAATTCTTTTGAATAGTCGTAAAAATATATCTATTTTTACAAGTAATAAGCCATTAAATATTTCCTTTCATATCTCCATCAAAGATCTATTCTTATTAACTACAACCCAGCAATATTAAATAAACATAAAGGCTCCTGGCCACCAATATAAAGGCTCCTGGCCACAAATTTGAAAAAGGTGGTAGGACCCAAGAATTAAGTGTATCATGTATCTCAGTTATGAGCTACAACCCCAAAGAAAGCCTCATGATGTTCTTCCATCCAGGAGCGACAAAAGTCGCAACCACAGACATTCATCCCATTAGTCGAACTGTTTATTAATACCTAACTGATTTTACTCCATTAGTCATTCGAGAAAGTTAATAAACTAGAAACCCTATCACTCTATGAACTAATTCCTAACGTGCAAAGAAATCATCATGATCATACACCAACTGCTTCAATATTTTAACATTACACAAGGGATTCACTGAAAGAAGTATTTCTTGAGGGCTCCTCTGTGCCAGGCTCTGAGACTTAAGCGAATAGGTCACTTAATTGGACATCAACCCTGAATTGAGTCTCTTAGTCAAGTGAGCAGAAGGATAGGATTATTTAAAAAAAAAAAAAATTCCAAGGAGCTAAAATCAGAGGGAGAGACTCATAGATTATCAATGTTTTTTGTTTTTTTTAGATGGAGTGTCACTCTGTTGCCCAGGCTGTAGTGCAGTGGCATGATCTCGGCTCACTGCAACCTCTGCCATCTGGGTTCAAGCAATTCTCCTGCCTCAGCCTCCCAAGTAGCTAGGACTGCAGGCGCCTGCCACCGCGCCCAGCTAATTTTTGTGTTTTTACTAGAGACGGGGTTTCACCATCTTGGCCAGGCTAGTCTTGAACCCCTGACCTCGTGATCCACCTGCCTGGACTTTCCAAAGTGCTGGGATTACAGGCATGAGCCACCGTGCCCAGCCCAATATCAGTGTATTTTAATGGCAATGAAACTAGCAAGGAATGATATTATTCCTATAGGTAACGAGTTCCATTTTATTAACAATCTTTCATATGTGTAACATCTTTCAGCCTTTAGCCTAATTTTTCTTGTGGATACTGGACTTACTGGCTGAGCATAAATTTCCAAAGCAAACTAACTCTTGCTGATGTAATGTAACTTCTTTCTTGAATACAGTCAACACAAACTGAGGCTGGCACCACTTTTCCAAGTTTTATCCCAATATAAAGGCATGACTAAGTATGTACCTCTTCCCAGAGGAGCTGCATAGAGGTTCAGGATCATCAACACATTAATTCTCCAGAGAAATCCACAACAAAAGATGAGATCACTTCTGCACAATTAAGCTAAAAATAAATTGTCTTATATGGAAACCACTGCTGAGATTTTTCTAAAACATAACTCTAGTCTTTGGGTAATATTAGCTTAACATTTTGTAGATTTTGAAATGTATTTACTATACTAAATGCAGAATATCTATTATTAAGCTTTTTCCCTTATACAGTTTAACCAGGGTATACATGTTATTCATATTTAGTTCATCCAAAAAAATTTAATTGAGGGGCTACTATATACCAGGCATTTTTCTAGGCTCTAAGGACACAATAATGAAATGAAATGAAAAAAGCCACATCTCTGCCCTCAGGGAGCTTATATTTTAGTGAATAGATACATAAATGTACATTCATACCCATAAATAAACCACCTACATATATAGTACAATAATGTTTATTCATGTCAAGCTGGAATTTGCTTCCCTTCTAAACTTGCAAATATTTGAATAGGGATCTAAACATGTCACTAAGCAGCCTCTATTCTGCATAATATTAAGCTATAGTCCAGATCTAAGTATTCAGATTTACATAATAGTACTCAGGGAACCCTTTTTTCCTAGAATGAGTTGCTTTTTGATAACCTTTACCTTGTTACCTCTAACAGAATCTCTTTTTTTAATTCCTAACTCTACCATCCTCCCACAGCAGCATTATTCATTCTCCTAAAGTGTACAAAACATGTTCTCTCACAATTCATATTCCCACAAGAGCACCTTGTTTTAATGGTACTTTCTTGTTGTTCTTGATCTCCTTTTTGAAAAGACCTCCAAGGTCTACTAATATGGCACATGATGTGATCACTTCTTCTTTTTTTCAGGTCATTTCTTACAACTCACTTGACATTCCACAGAACTGCATTTGTTTCTCAAGCACATCATGCAACATCTCACCTCCAGGTCTCTGCTCATGTCTTACTGACTGCCTGGAAAAATCTTTCATTATGCCCTTGCCCAGAAAAACATCTATTCATCCTTAAGCACTTTAGATCAGACATTATCTCCTCCAAGAAACTTTCCCTGACACAGTATCTCTACTCCCTGGGGTTCATTTAAGTTCTCTTCTGTGCTTCCACAATACATGAGAAATAACTACATCACTTAAACTTACCACACTGTACAGTAATCATTTAGCTGCAGATCTGAAAGGGGCGATGCAGTCCTGGTCCTGTTTGTTAGCATGGTTTCACACAATGCCCTTCACATGTCAAAGACACAAAAAACAGGTTTGCTGAATAAACACTTGAATGAATTTTTAAAATACTTCAATAAATTTTTAACAGTAAAAATAGCAAGTGAAAAGCACTTGTGAAACGATCAAGTTCTGTCTACCATGGAATATTTAACTCTCTGTGCAATGTTTTTCTTCTTTTCCAACCAAGCTATTTATTTAGCTTTTTAACTAGATATCAAACACAAGTAAGTGCTTGTTTAAACTTGAAAAATCCTACAGGGATTGTGGACGATGATGGAGGAGACACAGTAAGCAACTGAACACATATCTGTTGTGAGATTTACCCTGTGCCCAGGAGACACCAGAAAGAACTTCATTAGCAAAGATCTTCCTTCTTCTATGAGGTAATGAAAGGGGAATTGCCAAAGCCCTCGAGCCAAGGAATGGGTGACATGAACTTTATCCTCAGTGATTTAAATGTGTCTACAATGCCATGTCTTCCAGAAAAGGCTTGAATCAGAAACATGAGTTAAACACATTTCATTTATTGTTCTCTTGTATCCTCAGCAGCTACCTCTCTAACAAAGAGATGAACTTGAGCTTTGACTGTGAAGATTTTCTTCATAGGACTTTTTGGCCTCAATTAGTTGCTATATTCCTATCTCTGGGCCAGCTTTCCTATAATAAAATTTATAAACCAAACAGTTTTTAAGTTTCTGTTTGTTGTATAAATAATGTGTCTGGTCCTCATCCCAGGTTCCTGGGATGAAAGCTTCTAAGCCCTTGGAATTTCTAAATTGATAGAAGTCTCCATTATTTCTGGTAGATTCTCAGACCACACGTAGGTTCCACAATATGAGTAGCTAAATGAGTAGCTAATGAAGCTACTCATGGTAGGCCCCTAGATAATTTCAGGATGGGGGCTGCCAAGCTAGAAAGACCAATTATGTGATTAAAGGGTTGGGGCTTTGAGTCAGGTGATATTAGCCCTACTTCTGGGGAGAGGAAAAGGTCTAATGATTGAGTTCAGTCGTGTGGCTAATGATTCAATCAATCATGGCCATTGATAAAAGAACTTCAGCCAAATTAAATTTAAAGGAGTTTAATTGAGCAATGAATGATTCACAAATTGGGCAGCCCTCAGAATCACGGCAGATTCACAGAGACTCCAGGGGTGCCTTATGGTCAGAACAAATTTATAGACAAAAAAGGTAAAGTGACGTACAGGAATCGGAAGTGAGGTACAGAAACAGTGAGATTGGTTACAGCTCTGCCTTTGCCTTATTTGAACACAGTTTAAATATTCAGCAGTCTATGAGTGGTTGAAGTATGGCTGCTGGGATTGGCCAACACTCAGTTATTGTTAAAGATGCATACTATTAAGTTAGGTTTTCAATTTTGTCTGACTATTAAGATAGGTTACAGTTCATCCACAAGGATTCAAATATAGAAGTACAGAGACCTTCTCAGGCCATATTTAGTCTGCTTTAACACCATGTAATGAAACAAACAAACAAACAACAACAACAAAAACTCTGAACACCAAGTCTCCAGTGAGCTCTCTGGTAAGTAGGTGAACACATTGATGTGCCCAGGGGGCAGTGCGTCCTGATCCTAAAGGGAGAATAAGCTGAGCCCCTAGGCTCAGGCTTGTAATCTCAGAACTTTGGGAGGCCAAGGCAAGAGGATCTCTTGAGCCCAGAAGTTTGAGACCAGCCTGGGCAACATAGTGAGACCTTGTCTCTACAAAAAACAGAAAAACAAAAATCAGCCGAGCATGGTGGCATTCACCTGTAGTCCCAGCTTTTCAGGAGGCTGAGGCAGGAGGATCACTTGAGCCCAGGAGGTAGAGGCTGCAGTGAGCCATGATCATACCACTGTACTCCGGCCTGGGTAACAGAGCAAGACCCTGTCTCCAAAAAAAAAAAAAAAAAAAAAAAAAGTGGAGAGAATACATGAAAGTTCTGTGTTCTAGACTCTTCCAGACCTGGTCCTATATGTCTCTTCATTTTATTGGTTCTGATTTGTGTGCTTTATAATAAAAATGTAGCCCTAAGCACAGTGCTTTCCTGAGTTCTGTCAGTCATTCTAGTGAATTATCAAACCTGAGGGAAACCCCGAATTTGTAGTTGGTCACAAATGCAGGTGGCCTGGGCACCCCTGAGCTTGTGACTGGCATCTGTAGTAAGGGTGTTCTTGCTGGGGTCTCTGTACTTAACCTAGGGAATCTGTCTAACTCTTAGGGGAATTTAGCATTAGAACTGCATTAAAGAGTTACACCATGCCACCAGGGTAACCACAAAATTAGCATGCTTATTCAGCATGAACAAAAAAATGGCAGGCCTAGAGGCAGGATACCTGGGTCCAGGGTCAAACCTCCCATTTTAGAGCTTGACGTTGGGAAAGCCACAAAACTGTTCTGAGTGTCAATTTTCTCATCAGTGAGTGGGGCTGGACTTGGTGGCTTCTGCCATTTCCTGTTTTATTACTGCTTCCATTAATCATCTATTTGGAGGAAAAACCAATTATCACTTTTTTCTCTGGACGATTTTCCTCTGTTGGCTTCTCATATTAGCAAAAGCTTGAAGGTAGATTTGAGGCCTTCGCACTTGCTGTTCCCTCTACCTGAAACATTCCTCCCTGAGATACCTGAGTGGCTCACTGCCTAACTTCCTCCAGTGCTGTGCATAAATGTCATTTCTCTGCTGATCCTTGTCAGCCATATTATCTAATTTTAAACTCTACCCCTGACACTTGGCCACCTTTCTCAGCTTTATTTTACTCCATGACATTTATCACTGACTGACATACTACATGTGACAATGGCTTTTCTCATCTGCTCCGCCAGTAGAACGTAAGTTCCATGAGAGCAAGGGTCTGTGTTGTGTGTCCACTGCTTTATCCTCAGCACCTAGAAAAGTGCATAACAAATAAATAGCTGATGTTTAATAAATATTTGACATATGGATCAATGGTAGTTTTTCTGAGATCTGGTAGGCACAACAATTTAATTAAGTAATACACAAGCTCATACCTAAAATAACTGTAAAAATGATTCCCCCCAAATTCAAAAAAAATTGGAGAAAGGGTGTGAGACTAGATAATAACAGAATGCTATTCATCACAGTCAGAGGAAAGAATTATGGGGCTTAAGAGATTTTAGAGTGGAGATGATATTATGGTGATAGGTAAAGTGGAGATGTGATAAGACATTGAGAGATCACAATCTCTCAATAGATATTAGAGTTTTGAAAGATGATAGCAGAGAAAGGGGCAGTTGATGCTACAATAATTGACAAAAGTGAAAATTATCTTATTGGTCATAGCAAAAATTACAACAAACAGGTGGTATAAGGGAAAGGCTCTGAAATATTGAGAAATTGCAGAGGAAACATGATTTAAACCAGGTGTCCAATATAGTAACAATTAGACATAAGGGACAATTGAGCACTTGAACTATAGCTAGTCTGAATTGAAACATATTATTGAAGTATAAAATAAATACCAGATTTCAAAGATTTAGTATAAATAAAAGAATAAAACACAACCTGTTAATTTTTATATTCGTCTCATGTTAAAATAATTTTTGGCTAGGCACAGTGGCTCACACCTGTAATCCCAGCACTTTGGGAGGCCAAGGCAGGTGGATTGCAAGGTCAAGAGATCAAGACCATCCTGGCCAACATGGTGAAGCACTGTCTCTACTAAAAATACAAAAATTAGCTGGGCATCGTGGCACAAGCCTGTAGTCCCAGCTACTTGGGAGGCTGAGGCAGGAAAATTGCTTGAACCCGGGAGGTGAGGTCACAGTGAGCCGAGATCATGCCACTGCATTCCAGCCTGGTGACAGAGCGAGACTCCGTTTCAATAATAATAATAATAATAATTTTTGATGTGTTAGGCTAAATAAAACACATAATTAAAATTAATTTCACCTATTTATTTTTATGTTTTAATACCGCCAATAGAAAATTCTAAGTGACATATGGAGGCCAGAATTATATTTCTGTTGGCAGCACTAACCTAGAAGGGTTCGAGGGGTATGTAAGGAATTCTGCAGATTCAATATCAGCCCCCAAGAACCTAGAGAACTAAGAGAAGGCAGGGCCTCCACTAGAAAGGTTTGCCAGAGAAGCAGTATCTTCCAGAGAAAGCAGAGTTTCAGGCCAGGCATGGTGGCTCATGCCTGTAATCCCAGCACTTTGGGAGGCCAAGGCGGGCGGGTCACGAGGTCAGGAGATCAAGACCATCCTGGCCAACATGGTGAAACCCTATCTCCACTAAAAATACAAAAATTAGCCAGGCGTGGTGGTGCACGCCTGTAGTCCCAGCTACTCTGGAGGCTGAGGCAGAAGAATTGCTTGAACCTGGGAGGTGGAGGTTGCAGTAAGCCGAGATGGTGCCATTGCACTCCTACCTGGGCAACAGAGCAAGACTCTGTCTCAAAAGAAAAAAAAAGAGAGACAGAGAAAGCAGAATTTCAACACCAGGGAGCAGGTAAAGCGGCTGGAGGAAAAAGGGGGTATAGTTGAGGTATCAGAGGCAAGTTGGTAGATCAAATCACAGGAGAGGTAGAGACTTTGAAATTCATCTGCCCTATACTAGTTCCAAAGCTGAGAGCAGTTCCCTTAGTTAAGACCAGCTTTATCTGAGAAGATGGGGTGGATGAATAAGTCATCAGGTGTGATACAGTTAATTGGCTGGGCATGGTGGCTCATGCCTGTAATCCTGGCACTTTGGGGAGGCTGAGGTGGAGGATCGAGACCAGGAGTTCAGGGCTGCAGTGAGCTACGATCACATCACAGCACACTAGCCTGGGCGACAGAGCAAGACCCTGTCTCAAAAACAAAAACAGTTAATCAACAAACATTTATTAGAGACTCTGTACATCCTAGGTTCTAGGGATCTGAAAATGAATACGTTCCTGCCCTCAAATTGTTCTCAAAGTAGCAGGAGAGGTAAGTATATAAAACTAGATAAATTCAATACATATCCTGGCAAACACAGTAACTAAGTAAAAGTTAGGCCCTGAGGTCAGAGCCAAGAGTGAGACATATACAATTTACATCCTGTATGCTATCATTCCAACTGGGGCATGGGCTGTAGAAACAGTCCATTCAGCATAATTTTCATTCTAGCTACAAAAGAGTCATGCCATCTTTTACTTAAAAACATTAAAGCTTTTGTCTGCCAAAAAAAAAAAGTATTTCCCATGAAACCATGGAGTTCTCTAGGTATCAAGGGAAATAACTTAGAGTTCACAAATGTATTCCACTACCTCTCATTAAAACTGTAACTATACTTCATTCAAAAACCTCAAATATACCAGTATACATTCTCCAATGTTATTTTAGATGCCTTTATATAAAACAAAATGTGCATATAACACTACCTCCTTTCACTATAATAAAGTGAAACAAGATGCCATATGGTTACAAGAGACTAACATTTCTTTTGTTTTCTTGATATCTTTCAAAAAATACAATATAATTTATTTAGTATAGTTCATTTCTAAAAGCTATAATATGAAACAGCAAAATCTTACTAGTAGAAAAAAATCAGACTATGTATACCTTTTGGGTTTTTTTTTAATCATCTCTTCAATGGCACCACAACAAATGTGAGGATAACAATGATAACAACCTGTGTACGTGTGTGTGTGTGTTTGGAGCTCATGCCGGCGAGAGGCACTGGTCATTCAAATAACAGAAATGAAGATACACATCACACTCCTATTGCTTATTAAATTTGGGATCTTGGGCAAGTCAATCCACTTCTTAGAACTTCAGTCTCATCACCAAGATAATAGGGATAATATGCACCATGAAATTAAATGAGAATTCTGGCACATAGTAGGTGCGCTCAGTGAGTGTTACTATCTGATCCCTTTCCTTTCCTCCAAACCCCACTGCACTCCCAACCTAGTCACGGCCACCTACGCCCAAAAGAATGACAAAATTATACCAAACAGCACCTTGTAGACTGCTTCTTGATATTATTCTCCTAAAGGTGGCAGTGCATCAGTAAAGGCAGCCAATCATACACTATGTATTAAAATGAAAGAACATGGTTTTCAGGATAAAATTCTTATTAGTTTCTATTAAAAATTAACTGCTTGAGGATTTTCTAGCAAAATTAATCCAAGCTACTTGAATGGTCCTTGAAAGCAGGAAAATCATCAGGGTCATCACAGACTATTGATTCATTTTCTACAAAGTTAAAAAGCAAATTATAGAAAGTTTTGATGAGAATCTTGTCCTGATAGCATGAGTAACGGTTCATAAATTTCGCCCACTAAATTCCAACAATCTAAAATTCAACAGGAGAATGTCTTCTAATAACACTACAGGGTGTGTTTTCATCAGAAAAATAACCTGCTTTAAATTCTTTGTGGAAAAAAGTGAGCTATAAATTTAATATATTTTATTTAGTAAAATTTTCCATTTCTGATATCAGTTTTTTTTAGTTGAATAAGTAGAATTTCCACCAAAAAAGCTCCTAAAGAAAACAATATGCATTTTATTAAAATAAATCACAACGCTAAACACAATCTCCAACGAATAGGGCATTTGATGAATGTGCAGGAAATGAAAAATAGTAAAAGCAAGTAGGCCTTAACAACATGTTCAATGAGACTGTATATTAATTCATGTGATTAAAAAAAAAAAAAACTCCATTCAGGGCAGGTGGTTTAAGAGGCCCTGAGAACAGTGACTTGCCCAGGGTCACACTTCCTAAGTGGCAGAGCCTAGACTGTAACCCAAATCTGTAGATTCATTTCGCCACCTTAAAAATCAGTATTGAAACACCCCATGGAGGTTACAATTTCAGTCTTCTAGGCCACACTGGAATCTTATCAATAGCATGAATGACATGTGGTTATTTAGTCTCTGTTTAACAGTTCCAATGACTCACCCCTTTTATAAGGTCACTGTTGCCATTTCTGAAATGTCTGCTTTACGATGAATCTAAATCTTGTCTCCAGTTAATGTTGTGCTTTGGTCCTGAGCTACATAGCATAAATCTAATCCACAAAAGAGCTGGTCCCCTAAAGTTTTTTCTACCTCAAAGCTACACATTCCTTCAACTCATGTGGCTTTACCGTGAGAAGCTGCTACAGGTGTCATTTGATGCCTGAAAACCCTTGCTCATTTCTTCCTTCCCATTACATCTTCCCACCTTTTCATTTTCATTTCATAACACCCCTGAGATATCCAAAACAGGATCATAAATATACTGATAATTAAAAGGATGTACGATTAAATGGCAGCCAGTAACATAATCATGATCCTCCTGAATTATTCATTGTTCTGAAATATCTAGCACTATTCAGTGGAGGATTGTTTACAATCCATATCTGTAAATTTATCAGATCTCTTCAGCTTTGACATTCATCCAATCGCACAGCAAACATTTATTGAAAACTAACTACATGTCACATCTTAACCTAGGCCCTGTTGCAGGCACTACCCATAGAGGAATCAATAAAACAGAATTTCTGCTCTGAAACCAGGGAATGTTATTATATCTGCTAGCTTTCATAGAACACTTACAGGCTTTGCATGTACTAATTCATTTAATCCTGACAATGACTATAGATAGGTATTGTTGTGTTCATTATTTTCTGATAAGATAAATGCATTCCATCAAGGTTGAGGAATTTATGCAAGGTCTCCAAGCTAGTTGTGGCTGCCACTAGCGGATCAGGGATGAATTCCAAATTAAGTGGTTTTTCTTTCTTTTCCCATCCCTTTTCAATTTTTCCGTTCTTATTTTTTTTTCCTGGCTGCCCAGTGTCTTCACTTATGCTAAGTAATGTGAGGTTTTCTTCATTCACAAAACTACATTTGTGTGTAGATGACTGCCAAGCATAACACTGCTACTTCTGTTCTTCTTCCCACTTTCTTTGATCCACTTCCTCTCCCGTACATACAAATGACCAAGGTCAGTAAAGGGGCACCCTAACTTTGACTTGACACACGAACTGAACAATAAGGTATATTTTAAATAGTCTGTGGGTGTGATATCTCAGAGCACCTGTTACTAATCACACCTGGCATCCTTCATTTCATGCAGCACGGGTTAGTTGGGAGGAAGGGCGTTTCAGAATAAGCAGTGTGTGCTATGATACTGAAGACTTCAATTGTAAGTTGTGCATTGTGAGCCTGTGACTTGGTAAAGAGGGGGCAGTGTAATGGACTGCATGTTTGTGTCCCCTCAAAATTTATATGTTGAAATCCTAACCCCTAATGGCATGGTATTAGGAGGCGGAGCTTTTGGGAGGTGATTAGGTCATGAGAGTAGAACCCTCGTGAATACGACTGTGTCTTTATAAGAAGAAATAGCAGAAAGCTTGCTACTTCTCTCTCCGGTCTCTACCGTGTGAGGATAGGAGAAGATGGCCATCTGTAAACCAGAAGGCGGGCCCTCACCAGACACTGGATCTGCTGCCACCTTATCTTGGACTTCCCAGGCTCCAGAACTGTTGAGAGTTAAATATTGGTTGTTTAAGCCACCCAGTCTGCAGTATTCTAATAGCCCCAATGGACTAAAAGAGGCACAAATGTAAAAATTTGGGAGATTCTTTTGTTGCTAATTTTGTCTTCTAATCTTATCTAGAATCTATTCATCTTCTCATACACATCTTCTAATGAACTAATCTTGAATTTTTCTGGTTAACTCCTCAGCTGAAGGGGTTAACCCAAAGAGAGAATGGTGCAGCTTATAAGTAGTAAGGGTCTTGAACAGCAGGGGGCCTAGCACCTCTCCAGAGAGCCAGAGATGGGAAAGCTTGAGAAATTCCAGGAACAAATGCCCACTTGGGATGAGGAGAGAGAGCACCGTCAAGGAAGAAGTTTCTGTTGAGAGGATATTTGAGTGATGTGAGCAACTACAGTGTATGTAACAACATAACTGATATTTATAAATTAATTTCTTTCTATTTAAATGGATATAGGCATTAAAGACATCCTTATTTAAAAGACAGCATTAAAAATAGTTTCATGTTTCTCTTTTCTGTGAAATTGCTTCAGTTGATAACAAACACAAAAGGAAAGAAAGGTAGTATGCATGCCTCTATTCAATTTTTTCAAGGAAAGCAGCATTGCAGTAAGTACATTTACAGATCATTCTGCTTGTGAAATTTCATTTGATAGCTACCACAATAATCTTTTAAATCTCTGGACCATAGAATAGTTGGAAAGTTTTCAGGTGTGTTTGCTTTTTAATTAAAAGGATGTCCTGTGGTCCCTAAAAATGCAATGTAACTAAGAATGTACTAAAACGGTGTGAGAATTTGATTCAATATATTTGACTCAATATATTCTTAGTTGCTAAGTTCCCTCTGCATCAGTTAGAAGCAGGCAGCAGAGTCCTATATAACATTCTCATAGGTTAAGTATTTTCTTAAGATTCACTTGACCCAGGTAAGAAAAAATAATATTCTTTAAATCTATCATCTCCAATCTTTCACCGATGTCCTGAAATAATCAATAATTGTAACTGCCAGGGTTTGCAAAGGTTGCTATAATGACTTACATTAGCATGAATTTTTCCAAATAAAACTTCAGTGGGTACAGGATCTGATGCCTTTCTCTAATGTTGTTGACAGAAAGAACTTTCAGAGATTGCTGTGTTGTGAAACAGTACTCATTTTAGCTGGGGCATCTCATTTACCCTTCAGGCTTTTGATCTGCTAATAAAGGGACTCGATAATCTCAAAGGTCCTCCCAGCTCTCATACACTATGATTCTGTGACTTGTGCATGACTTGGTTTCCCCCTTTATAGAGTTAGAGCGTGACTGATAGCCTGATCCTGAGGCTGCTACAAAAAGTCTATCTTTTCAGTGTAAAAGGCTATATGTCCTTTTAAGTAAATGTGACATATGGCTTGAAATTCAAGTTGATAGAATACTGACCCACCTTAGTTAGAGCATTTTACATTTTTGACAGGGCACTTTGCTGAACAGAATGTCAGTATATTCACTGCAGCAGTGAAGAAAACGTGGGGGTGGAGGGGTGGGGGTGCCATTCTGAGGGAAAGAAGGCACTTAAGGAACTCTGAGATGTGTGAGAAAGTCCTGCAGCCTGAGGAGCTGATGGAAAGGGGGTGGGGTGAAAACAGGAAGGTAACACATAAGGTCCGAAAGGGAAAGGGAACAGCCTGATGTAATGCAGAGCCCAGGAAGTCACTCAGAGGACTGCTACTGGGCCATTTCACACCCTTTCCTCACCAAAAGTTTAAAAGGTAAATTATGCAGGTGTTTTGTTGTTTGTTTTGTTTTGTTTTTTGAGACAGAGTTCTCACTTTGTTGCCCAGGCTAGAGTACAGTGGCACGCTCTTGGCTCACTGCAACCTCTGCCACCCAGGTTCAGGCAATTCTCGTGCCTCAGCCTCCCGAGTAACTGGGATTACAGGCATGTGCCACCACGCCCAGCTAATTTTTGTATTTTTAGTAGAGACAGGGTTTTGTCTTGTTGGCCAGGGTGGTCTAGAACTCCTAGCCTCACGTGACCCACCCACCTTGGCCTCCCAAAGTGCTGGGATTACAGATGTGAGCCACCGTGCCCAGCCTAAATTATGCAGGTTTTTAATACGGAATTGCCATTCTCTTTTGTTTTCTTTTTTTAATATCTTATTTACTTTTTCAAAAAACTTTTATGTTAGGTTCAGGAGTCCATGTGCAGGTTTGTTATATAGGTAAATTGTGTGTCGTGGCGGTTTGGCGTACAGATTATTTTGTCACCCAGTTAATAAGCACAGTAGCCAACAGGTAGTTTTTTAGTTTCACTAAAAAAACATTTATGTAACTGCTGTAATAAACACAGAGCCTGCACTAACCTGTTCTTTTGTTGCTATAAAGAATTATCTGAGGCTGAGTAATTTATAAAGAAAAGAGTGTTTAATTGGCTTACGATTTGGCAGGCTGTGCAGGAAGCATGGTGCTGCCACCTGCACAGCTTCTGGGGAGGCCTCAGGAAGCTTACAATCACAGCAAGGGGAGAAGTCCTTTCACATGGCAAGAGCAGAAGCAAGAGAGTGGGAGGGGGTGGGAGGTGCCACATACTTTGAAACAACCACATCTTGTGAGAACTCACCTACTATTGCAAGGACTGCCAAGCCATGAGGGATCTGCCCCCATGACCCACACACCTCCCATCAGTTCCCACCTCTCACACTGGGGATTACATTTCAACACGAGATTTGGGAAGACAAATATCTAAACTATATCTGAGCCCAGGTGTCCTCGTCAACCATGGAATCCTTTAAAGGAGAAGTTTGGCTCAAACCTCCATTCCACATCCTATGAAAAAAATCCAATATCCTCCTCAACATTTTAGCAAACGTTGGAGTCTTAGGTGCTGTGGCCTCTATTTCCCACTTCTGCTAAATTCTCATCCATAGCTCAACACTGAGCAGCTATTTTTTTCATGAACCTCAGCAAAGGCCCAGATGCCCAATTCCTCAATTCCTCCCCTTCCTTCTTCCTGCTACACAGTTATTTACAGCTCTTGCACTTAGCACAAAGCTTGGTGGTGAGCAAGAGAGGTTACTGCCCAGCACTGCCCAGTCAACAACTCAATGTTTTCTTAAAAGACCTTTCTATTTCTTTCCTTTTCAAAAATTCTGACATGGCCATTCCACCTGGGTCCCTCACTATTTGCTTGCTCTTCTTTCCCCACTCCACTTCCCAAAATGTGCAAGAAAATTCTAAATTATTTTACTCTCTTATTTAGGGCAATTCAGTTATCTCCAGGCCTGTCTTATCAAATCAATTCCAGGCCCAGCTTTAGATAACCTAAACCCAGTAGAGGTCCTGAGATTGCAGACTTTCCTTAAAAATGATCAACAATCCCTAGGTAGCAGTTGTGGTTCTAAATATTGATATTTTTCTATTACAAATATATTCAAATATATTCCCTAAATGATGAACATCAATTTTTAAACAAGAGTTAGGCTAAATATATTACAATGACTTTCAAACAGTGGTACCAGAGTGTATTATTCTTCATATACTTTAATATAGTTATTCTCAAATTTTAGCTAGCATCAGAATGGAAGACTGGCTAAAACACAGATTGCAGGGCCCCCTTGCCAGAGCTTCTGTGTCAGTAGGTTTGAAAGACTGCACTGCACACACATCCCAGGTGTTGTCAATATGTCCCTTTAAAAACCAATGCTTGGGCTGGCCATGGTAGTTTACGCCTGTAATTCCAGCACTTTGGGAGGCAGCGGGGGTGGGGGGGGGTGGGGGATGGGGGGGTGTGGGGGCTGGGGGGGGGCGGCGTGGATCACTGGAATTCAGGAGTTCAAGACCAGTTGGCCAACATGATGAAATGCTGTCTCTACTAAAAGTAAAAAAAAATTAGCCAGGCGTGGTGGTTGGCACCTGTAATCCCAGCTACTTGGGAGGCTGAGGCAGGAGAATTGCTCGACCCCAGGAGGCGGAGGTTGTGGTGAACCGAGATCGCACCACTGCACTGCAGCCTGGGCAACAAGAGCAAAACTCCATCTCAAAAAAAAAAAAAAACCTGCTTAGCAGAAGTTCTCATCCCCATATCCCCATCACCTGAGGGAGGCAGGAAGCTCATCTCCGCACTTTTAGACGGAGGCAGACAGGAAGCTCATCTCCTCGCTTTTATCATATAATGGCTGGAGCTTTCTGCTGAAAGTGTAGGTAGCAAATACTTTCACCTGTCCCCTTTCAGCCCACATATGGTGATGAATCATCCTGTTCCCAGAGATTCTACTTCTACTTCCTGTAAGATCTACTGAATGAGGACTGGTGTGGTCTGCATATTAATCATCCCTCCCAGACCCCTGTCATCATAGTAGCCATACGGATATGCTCAGCCCTTACGTTATAAATGTGAAACTATTTAGAAGATGATGCTCATTTTCCAGTCCCTTGGTTTCTCCTTAATCACTGTGATTGTTGCTGATTAATCCCAAATGCTGGTGGGAGAGAATATGTAAAAAGAGTAAAAACTTTGAAGGAGATGAAAACAGTTGATACGGTACATGCTGCTTCATGTGTTTAGCTTGTGGATGTGACAATAATTTTTGTACTCTTCTGAGCAGGTGGCAGATGGGTGACTTCTGGCATAGAAAAGATTAATGCTCTGATTTGATGGCTGCTTCCGCAATACCATCAACAAGGCATTGTGAACAAGAATTCTAACCAAAATTTTAGCCGCTGTTCAGCATCTTTTCAATAGTAAAACTTCTCCTGCGACAGGCTATTTCTGCAGGATTCCTTAGATTTACCAACCTGATCAATAACCAAGTACAAGACACAAAACCACAGATAGTGACAGGCTCTTTAAGCAACATTTGCAGCTGAAATGAAGGAACCATCTTCATGTTCCAGTGCATGAAGGGGAGTTGCTCCTGCACTATCTTTTTCCTGCCTCCTCCATCACATATTTAGTTATTTTCAGAGCCATCCTTGAGGATGCAGGACCTCGCTGCTTATCAGACTCCTTTATAAAGTGGGTTCATCTGCTCCGCATGTCAGATCACATCAAGATATACAAGCTGTTCCCACTGTAGCAGAGAAAGCTGAAAACCTAAAACCGGATGATGTGTTTATTCCCAAGGCCAGGGTTTAAAGAAAGTTTACATTCAAAGAATGATTTAGAAAACTGACTTTATTTTAATTTACTAGAAATATTTTAACACTTTAAACTGCCATTATATATCCTTCTGGAGGAGCATGGACTTTTAGAGTCCCTCCTTAAACATTTTTTAGCAACCTTCTCAGACACTGGGTTTGTTAGATATCCATTTGTTCTTTCTTCTGTTCATTCTTCTCCACTTCACTTAGCTAAATGAGCTGAGGCATGAATATGCTTCAGAATTCTTGACATGGAAATTTATTATTCAGTCATCGGATGTTATTGGGAAGATACTGTGTCTTAAGGACTGTGTTATAACAAAAAGATACTCAAGATGAATGAGTGATGAAGAAGCTCATGGACTGGCTCATAGAAGAAGATTATGAGCTGCTGCTTCTGTCTTGAAGAAGCTCATAGTCCAAGGAGGGGAGACAGATATGTGGCAAGATAAGCTACTGTAAAGCAGGATGCAGGAACAGAGGAATAAATATGGCACACAGGAAACATGAGGCAAGGAAGGACTAACTTTACCTGGTAAAATGAAGAAAACTTCAAATGGAGGCTTTGAACTGGGTTCCAAAGGATACATAGGTAAATGGAAGAAGAGAAAGAAAAAGGAAAGACCCCTATAGAGATTCTATTTTTTCTTCGATTTGCATTAGGAACAAATTCCTAACTTCCTACCACAGAAAAATGAAGCTGTAGAATTTTATTTTATGAAATTTGTTGTATGTCTAACAAATTGTAGAGTTTTATTTTATGCCTACTTTCACTCTCATTTTAAACCAATGTTAGAGAATCTTGGTTATAAATTACTAAAGATGTGTTACAGCTAAAAGTCTAAACTAAAAGCATATAGTGGAGCTGACACGGAGAGGAAATTAAGGAGCAAAAGAACCTTACCTCCAATTAGCCATTATTTCCCATTTTTCCTACCAAATTACCTAATAAAACTAATTTAAACTAATCAAAAAGCAAGGAATTGCTTAAATTTTGTTGAGAATGTTTTGTGTATGAAACTTTGGATATTTAAGAAAATAACTCGAACACATAATTATGGGAATCCTATATAATAATTTTAGATTATTCACTATTAAAAAAAAGAAGCTGTTGGGCAGAGGGATGTATGTTAACCTAGTTGCACCTGATTCCTAGAGAAAAAATTTTGAGAGTTTTCTATAAAGGTGTCATTCTTCTGATTGGGAGTAAGTCATTATTCTGCAGTTTTACTCTGAACAACTAAGCTGAGAAGTCAAATGAGAGGTCTGTGTATAATTAGCTCCGATAGCCTGCATGATGTGAATACAAATCTGTGGCTAAGATGAGACTTGGCAGGCCCAACAACTAATGGTCACAGGAAATAAATAAAGGATGAATTAAAGATGAATAAAAAATATCTATTTTCTCTTTCTTTTAAAATCTTTTCTAGAAGAATGATTTGTCTTATTAAATTGTCTTGATGACAAATTGTCTTATTTTAAAAAGTAGACACAAAAGTGCATTAAAGGTAATCACCCTTTTCTTTCTGATGGGCCATGGCATATCACTGATCTGCATCCCTCAAAAGTTGACTATAAATCTAAGATTATGAACTGATAACATTGCATGCTCCTCCTTTTTTTTTTTTTTTTTTTTTTTTTTTGAGATGGAGTCTCACTCAGTCACCCAGGCTGGAGTGCAGTGGCATGATCTCCGCTCACTGCAAGCTCCGCCTCCCGGTTTCATGCCATTCTCCTGCCTCAGCCCCCCCGAGTAGCTGGGACTACAGGCGCCCGCCACCACGCCCGGCTAATTTTTTGTATTTTTGTATTTTTAGTAGAGATGGGGTTTCACTGTGTTAGCCAAGATGGTCTCAATCTCCTGACCTCGTGATCCGCCCATTTTGGCCTCCCATAATGCTGGGATTATAGGCGTGAGCCACCACGCCCGGCCACTACTTCCTTTCAATGTTCCCACTCTCATATTTGTCTTTCTCTATTCAGAACTCCATCAAATAATTTTAAAAAACTTTGTGATCTCCCTGACTTATAGACTGAAAGCCAAATTTAATGACCATGTTGCACTCCATGATTTTAGATACAAAAATAAAGGGAATTCCAAAACAGCTAATAGTTCTCAAAATTAATATTTCAAAATGCTAGCTAGTGTACAATTTATACTAATGTACAATTTACAATTGTAATACAATTTAGTGTATTAACTTTCCTATATTCTAAATAAGTATTCTAGCCCCTCAAAATCATTGTTTTTGTAGTCAAAATAATATTCTTAGAAAACCTATATCTACTTTTAATCAATTTATTACTCAGTTTTAACATTTATATCTATTAAAAGTCATAGTTCTAAAATATTTTCTAAAATAAATTTTTCACAGCTGTGAAATTAAATGAGTTCTAACCAATATTAATAAATAAAATAGAATAGCATAAAATAGAAAAGATCAGAAGATAACAGAATAGAAACCAGTAGAATATACTGCATGTAGCAATGGAAAATATTAAATTCCTAAAGTTTGTGTGTGTGTGCGTGTGTCTGTGTGTGTCAGTACTAGATCACAAGGTAAACCAGGTTATAGCCAAAAATTTGACACATTAATATTCAATTTTATTACATTTATTAAGAAAAAACTGTTGAATATTAAAAAGTACATGGTCATTCATTTCTATATATTTGAGACAGTGGCCAATGTGTAGGTTGGTCATTATATTCATCCTATAGGATAAAAGCTGCTTCTGAAGAAAGTGCTATGATGTGTTGCAACAAAAGATCAACCAGCTCAAATCTGCCATCTGGAAGACAAATCTGCAAATGTTTTAGTATTTTTGGTTTTCATTTAGTCATGTGACCTTTATTTATCTAGACCTACTTTATACAAGCACCATTTTAGGCAATGGAAGGAAAACAATGAACAAAAAGTCATGTTCCCACTGTCAAAGAGCTTATAGTTCCGCAAATCTTAATCAAATAAACTTATAAATAAGGCTGAATTTTAGCTGTGTTAAATGCTATGAAGTCTGATAAAAACATAATGAAGACTCAACTATATTAATAGCAGAATATAAAATCTTGTGATATAGTAACATTTTACTGATATTAACAATATTTAAGTGGTATTAATTTCTTTGAGGATTTAAACTGAGAACTTAAGGATGAGAAGTAGTTAACTAAGCGGAGTGAAGTATGGGCTGGGGAATGAGAAGAACATTTCAGGCAGAGCAAATAGCAGCACAAAGGTTCTGTGGCAGGAGGCAACAGGGCACATTTCCGAGAACAGAAAGAATGAACATGTGGCTGTAACAGAGACCATGGGGAGAAACATCTTGTGACATGAGGTTGGAGGGGTCAGTGGGAGCCAGACCGTACAGGAACGTGTGGCCTTGTTAAGGATTTTTACTTAAAAAGGGGAACAGTACACAATCAAATTACTGTTTTAAAAAGATTGCTGTGGCTGCAGTGTGGACAATGGTTAAGTGAGGATGTGAAAAACCAGTCTGGAGATTATTCTAGTCCCTAACAGCAATCCTCATTGTAGTCCATTTGCAAGACTCTGCTAGCTTAGCCTTGCGTATCTGGAGAGGTACATAAGTGGAGAAGAGACTTGGACAGATTTGACAGCCATCAGGGAGTAACATAAACAGGCGACTGGGTAGACTTGAAAGGGTAAGTAAAAGAGAGGTGCTATAAGGTTATCTCCTAGGTTTCTAGATTACAGACCTGATGACAGTGATGATGAGGAAGAGGGTTTTAAATTGGCAATGGAGCCACCCTAGAGGCAAAGGGAAGACATTTGGATAGTCAAATTTGGTGTTCAGAGAAGATATCTGAGCTGAAGATTCTAATTTTGAAATTAATAGCATATTGCAGGAAATTGATGATAGATTGAGGCATAAACAAGATGCTTTAGAAAGAGTGTAAAGTGAGAAGAGGAGAGGGCAGGGAAGAAGCAGGGAAGGAAAGAAAGGTCAGAGGAGGGGAGGGGAAAAGAAAGAAGCACCGGGATTGAGCCTTGAGGGACTGCCAGATGAACAGCTGAGCAGAGCAGTCAGAGAAGGAGCAGCCAGAACATTTGAGGGAAAACCATGCGCCAAAGTCAAGAGAAGAGCCAGTTTCAAGAAGGGAGTGGCCATCACATAGAATGCTGGTGAGAGACTAAACAAGAGGAAGACTGAAAAGTATTCTTTGGATCTTATATTTTGAGGTTATCAGAGATCCTGGTAAAATATAAATATAAATAGATTATGTCATTAAAGCACTAAGTTTCTCCGTTATAAATGTCAAGAGTTTTAAAACTTGAGATTATAAATAAGAATCACATGCAGTATTGTTTACAAATGGCTTACTGAGACCCAATTAAAGAGTAAACAATAATCTCTTTTTATAACAAAAGTATAAACACCACCACCAGAATTTGTTCATTTTTCTCCTTATTGATCATATCACCTTGCTCTTAGCTATGGTAAAACAGGACTTAAGAACAAAATATGAATGGTAGAAAACACTTACTTTTTTTAACACAAAACATGATATTTCATCTCAATAGAGTTCAAATTTCTATGACTCAATATATTCAACATCTTTCATGACCACAATTCAATCTGATTTGACTTCTCATTAAAAACATTCTCTATTTGCTGCTGGATGAATGATTTCATAAATTGCATACATGATCCAGGCCTAGAATACTGAAAGGAACATGATTCTGATGAGTAAACATATTCTGTTTTTAGTCCATTTTTATTGTGCACACTTGCAAAATTATTCAAGTTTACGATTAGAGCTACATGAGGACTTTTAAAAATATGCTATATAGCTTGACTATGCCACACATAGATATTTAAATTCCAAAGTTTGTTGTGTATAGCTGCAACCCAAATCAGAAGGGAAATGTTATACTGAAGTAAATTTTTTAAACATAGAAATTGTACCATATATACAAAGAAATCATTCAGCCAGCAACAAATGGAGAATGCCTTTTCATTTAAAACAAGAACAAAACAGTCATGTATTCAAGGATTCATTTTATCAATATTTATTGAGTGTCTACCATTTGTCACAAGTGTGAAAAGGACAGATACAACCCAGGTGAGACAAAAACTACGATTATGCAAAGGCTATGAAGGAAAAGGATAAGGCAGGCAGAGGTAAACAGCTGGAGAGGCCAGAGGATGATGATAGTAATGGTGACTCTAGCAGCCATCATTCATTCAGAACTTAACTACTTAGCCAGGCACAGAGGCAGCACCCCATAAGAATTATCTCACTTGATCCTGGCAGCAACCTGTGAATTGGGTGGCAATGTCTCATCTCCATTTTAAGACAAGGAAACTAAAGCTTAGAGAGGCGTGTTGTTTTTGTTTGTTTTTAGTGTAAATCACAATGCTCACAACGGTTATCCTTGAGACATCTGGAAAATATAAATTCTGCTCAGCAAAATAATAGAGAAGGCAGGCTTTTAGAAATGCTATCACCAAAGTATGGATATAATTCTCTTACTGCTCTGATGCTCACGGGTATTAGTGGTTTCTTATAAGGACTCCTGTTCTCACCAGGGATGACAGATTAAAGAGGCAGCACTATAAAAGATTAGGAAAAATGTAAAAAAAGAAAAGTAGACAAAACTGAATAACACTGAGTAATTCTGTATCAGCTACTAAATGACAAGCCAAAGAAAGAGTGTGTGTCAGACACACACACACACCATCGATAACCTAAATAATAAGGATATGGTCTTTCTCAGCTCCTCTAGTAAAACTTCATACTCAAAATCTGGTCTCCTGTTTAGCAGATTTCAACAGTGCTTTCCGACCCCCCAAAACTTAAAAAATATTGCCAAAACCCATCTTGTTTGCAGCTGTCACAACATTTCTCTGAGAATTCTCCACCGACTCCTCTGCACAGAGTTTGCATTTCTCCTACTGGGTTTCAAGGCTGTCTCTTCATGTGGACGTTGCCTTTATCACCTCTCATACTTTTATTTTCCACTATCAGTGGATCTGCCTGGTCCATCTAAATCCCTTCTGTCTCATCTCTTCCCTTCTGCTAATTCTTTTCCTCATGACATCGCTATTAGGTTCCATCTTCTAAGAACAACTTTGTAAATCTTAACTGCCGCTCTCACCAATAAAAAATTGCTGCAGAGTTCAGCAATATTTGGGAAAACAAATTCATTTGTACTAAATGGTATAGAGAAATGAGTTTCAAACTCTTTTAGCTACACAGTCCTTTTGTGTGTGCAATTTCTCCTAGAATCCAGCCACTTAGGACTAGATCCCTAGGAGAAAGATGAATGTCTGGTTGTGGCCAAGTGTCCTGGGACCCCATCCCTGTCTCAACCACACCAGTAAGCTGGTGGTTCTGGGGTGGGGAGACCATCAGTCAGTACCAAAAACACAGCCTAATTAAAGAAACTTGTCCTAAGTCAAATTAAATATGCAGAACCCCAAAAGTGCCTAAAGAATAATTTGTAATCCACTTTCATCGGACAGTAATATCAACCATTCGATGTGGAACAAACATTTGTTAAGTGCCTACTATGTGCCAGGCACTGATTTTAGCACTTGAGTTGCATCAGTGAATGCAGAGATTCCCTTCCCTTGATATGTTACAATCTGGCAGAGGGACACAGACATTTAAAAAGCACATAATGAATATATAAAATATATAATTTATTAGAAGGAGATACGTGCTATGGGGGAGGCAGTGGGGGTGCAAGGAGGGGAGGAGAAAAGAAGATTGCAAGTTCCAGGAAGAAGGACTAAAGGAAGAAAAGCAAGTTGCATTTGCAAAGAGGGTGGCCGCAGAAGGCCTCATTGATAAAGTGCCACTTGAGCAAAGCCCCAAAGGAGATGAAGGAGTTAGCCATGAAGACATTTAAGGGGGTGGTGATATCTAGTCTTAATTGATATCTTTTCATGAACAACTTACAATGTGTCATGTAAATTGCTAAATTGGTTTGCATTACACACATTATACATAAACCAACAGAGGTTGGCATTATTATTGTTTCACCTATGAGGATACTGGGACTGGAGCAGTGGAATCACCTTGAGGGCTTGTTAAAACACAGATTGCTGAGCCTGATCACCAAAGTTTTTAATTTGCTAAAACTGGGTTTCAGCCTGAGAATTTGCATCTCTAACCAGTTCGTAGGCCCTGAAGCGCACACGGAGAACCACTGATTTAAAAGAGATAATCTCTGCAAGACCTTTCTATCTCTAAAACTCCATATTCTCATTTAAATTATATACTTCCTCTTTCAAATAATAGCACCTTCATCCAAATATTTCCATTTATCATCCAACTGAAACTTATAAACAAAATATATATTATAGTATATATTACTTTTTTGGTTGTTTTTTTTTTTTTTTTTTTTTTTTTTTTTGAGTCAGAGTCTCACTCTTGTCGCCCAGGCCGGAGTGCAGTGGTGCAATCTCGGCTCACTGCAACCTCTACCTCCCAGGTTCAAGAGATTCCCCTGCCTTAGCTTCTCCAGTAGCTGGGATTACAGGCATGCATCACCATGCCCGGATAAATTTGTATTTTTAGTAGAGACAGGGTTCCTCCATGTTGGCCAGGTTGGTCTTGAACTCCTGACCTCAAGTGATCCACCCGCCTCGGCCTCCCAAAGTGCTGGGATTACAGGCGTGAGCCACTGCACCCTGCCTATACTACATTATTTAACAAAAAAGGATCGATTGGTGAGAAAATGAAAGCTCTACAAGGGAAAGCATATTACCTGTTTTATTCATTGAGTATTCTTAGCACACAGAAGAGCTTTCGAGTGAATTAATGCTATTATATATCCTACATTTTAAAACCTATTTATTTTAAAATAAGTTTGGATTTACAAGAGTTAGTTGTGCAGATAATACAAAGAGTTTCCATATGCCCTTCAAGCAGCTTCCTCTAATATTGCCATTTTAAGTAACAGTTATCAAAGCTAAGAAATTAACATTGCTATAATACTATTAACCAAACTCGGCTTTTTTTGGGTTTTGCCAGTTTTCCCACTAATGTCCTTTTCCACTCCTGGACAGCATGTCGCATTAGTCATCGGGCCTGTTTAGTGTCTTCTGGTCTTTCCTTTTTTGTTATGACCTTGAAACTTTTGAAGCAAATTGATCAGGTATTCCACTGGAGGTCCCTCGATTGGGGTTTTCGCTGTTGCTATTTTCATTAATAGGCTGGGGTTATAGACTTCGGAGTGTGGTGAGGTAAATTACCCTCTCATTTCAATATACCAGGAGTAGATGATATCAGCAGGATTTATCACTGGAGATGTTAAACTTGATCAGCTGGTTAAGGTGGTATCTGCCAGGTTTCTCCACTGTACGGTTCCTCCGTTTCTCTTTCTAGAAGAGTGAATCACTAAGTACACACTTAAGGGACAGAGAATTGAGCTCCACCTCTTGGAAAGAGGCATATAAATGAGTGTAGAAAGATGTTAAAGCCACCACACAATTAATAAATGTTTAGGAGAAGATACACTGAGGCTATATACATATCCCATTTCTCCTTAAATTTTCTCCCAGGATGATGTCCTATTTTCCCTGTCCCAGTGCTAGAAGCAGTTATTTCTCCTTTTACTAGGGAATGGTATTTAGAAACGATCTGGGCACTAGGCATGTTTGTCACTACTACTGGGATGTCACTGCATCAAGGCCCCCTCGGCATACAGAGCTGTGCAATATGTGCATATATATTAGCTGACATAACATATCTATATTTATTTCTGTTATCTACCTGTATATATGTATTAAACTAAACATGAGTCCCCACTGATACCTCTGACTCAGTCAACACAGGGTTCACTCTAGCCTTCCTCTGTTGCTTATTTTTAACTTCTTCCTCTGATAGTAAGAAACCTGGTGCCAAGGGCTGAACTGTGTCCCCCACAAAATTCATATGTTGAAACTCTAATCTGCAGGACCTCAGACTATAACCATATTTGAGATAGGGTCTTTAAAGAGGTAATTCAATTAAAATATGGTCACTAGGAAGGTTCCCAATCCAATATGACTGGTGTTCTAAAAAGAGGATATCAATACAGATACATATGGGGAGAAGATACATGAAGACACAACGAGAAGATGGCCATCTATAAGCCAAGGAGAGAGGCCTGGAACATAGCCTTCCTTCGTGGTTCTCAGAAGGAACCAACCCTGCCAAACACCTTGATCTCAGACTTGTCACAATTATAATTAAATAATCAATATTGATACATTATTGTTAACCAGAGGCCATACTTTATTCGGATTTTCTTAGCTTTAATCTAATATATATATATATATATGTCTTTTTTCTGTTCCAGCGTCTCATCCAGCTTTACACTCTGTACTTAGTCACCATGTCTCCTTATGCGACTCTTGGCTATGGCAGTTTCTTAGACTTCTCTTGTTCTTGATGACTTGATGAGCTTGAAGTTTTGAGGGTTACAGGTCAGGCATTTTGCAAATGTCCCTCCATTGGGACTTGTTAGATGTTTGTCTCATGATTAGACTATGGTCATAGGTTCTGAAGAGTAAGACCACAGAGGTAAAGTGCCATTTTCATCACATCACATTAAGAGCACCTACTATCAACATTAATTATTACTGTTGATATTGACCTTGATCACATGACTGAGGGAGTATATGTCAGATTTCTTCACTGTAAACTTATTTTTCTCCTCTTTCCATACTCTACTCTTTGGAAGGAAGTCACTATGTGTAAACCATACTTAAGAAGTGGAGATTTATATTCCATCTCCTTGAAAGTGCAGTATCTGCATAAATTATCTGGAACTTTTCTGCTTGGGTGATTTGTCTCTAGCCCTCATTTATTTGCTTATTCAATTATGTATTTTAGTACACACTCATAAATATTTATTATATATTTTGGATTATGATTATAATATAAAATTGTTTCATTGCTCAAATTGCCCCATCTTTGGTCATTGGGAGCTCTTCAGTTGGTTCTTGTGTCTCTTTGAATGAAATACATGGATTTTGCTTGCTTATTTATTTATTTACTTATAGACAGGTCTCACTCTGTCACCCACGCTACAGTGCAGTGGCACAATCATGGCTCATTACAGCCTGGAACTTCTGGGCTCAAGTGATCCTCCCTCCTCAGCCTCCTGAGTAGCTAGGAGTACAGGCAAACACCACCACACCTGTCTAATTTTTTTATAGAGATGGAATCCCACTGCGTGGCCCAGGCTGGTCTTGAACTCCTTACCCAAGCGATCCTCCCATCTTGGCCTCCCTAAGTGCTGGCATTAGAAGCATGGGCCACAATACCCAGCATTTTTCGATTTTGAAGACTTTCTTACTTTGTGGGAATAAAAAAATGCTCCTCATCCTCTGTTTCCTGTGCCAGCACTAGAATCAGCTATTTCTCCAAGGAGCCCTCATTTCTTTTATTGGAGAATGGTATTAGGAACCAAGATTTGGGTCCTAGGTATATTCTACATTTTTGACCTAACAATCTAGCATAAATAGATCTTCATGTGAATAAATTTAAGATATCATTTTCAAAGTGCATAATATTCCACTGTGTGGATAAACTGTAATACCAACTATTATTGATGGATACTTATATTGCTTCTATGTATTTAGGTATTATAAACAATACTGAGATAAACTTTCTGGTGTCGAAATCATCATACTTGTAACTGGTTATTTCCTTAGGATAAATTGCTAGAATGGGAAATAGAGTTTAGGGCTTTTGATGCATATTACGAAAGGGGCTTCCAGAGTCCCATCTGCAGAGAATGAGTGCCCAGTACCCCACACACTCTCCAGCGTCAGATATCTATTGTTATTGTTACTTTTTAAAATAATTTCCTACATAATAGATAAAACTTTCTTTATAGTTGTAATTTATTCCTAGATGGATGAACAACATCTTAAATAGGTCTTTGCCATCTGAATCCCCTTTTAAAAATGTTAGTCTATATTCTTTCCCCAGTTTTTAATTGGTATACTTTTTTAAATATTTATATGTAAGAGTGCCTGTATATCAAAGAAATTAACTCTTTGCCTGTTATATATTTAACCATCTTTCTCCAATGTGTCATTTATCTCCTAATTTTTTAATGGACTATTTCCTTTTTAAACAATAACTTTCATATTCCATATTCTATAATTTAAACTAATTTATAGTTTTGTTGGTTTTTTTGCTTAAGCCACATTTACATTTTACAATTTTGCTCATAAACTAAAAAATGTGTTTACTTTCACAGTTTTGCATTATGTGAGCCAATCTAAAAAAAAAGCGGGTGATGTATTATTGATTCTGACACAGTCATGAAAGCACAGATTATGCATCTATTAAAACTTATATTTTATGACATGTTTGTCAGGTTTAATTTATGACTCATACACATTTCTGGCTCGGTAGCCACAAATTATCTCCATTTGAATCTTTATGATACAGTACATTTTCTTGCCAGAGTATTTTTTCAAATATCTTGATACATTGTAAAGAAAAACAACAACAAAACCCAGAAAACAGGCACCAAAAATTGATAAATAGAAATTATCATTTTAAAAAGCAGCTTCAAATATATATGTATCTCTTTCCACTTTCTTATTTCTTAGGCTAGTTTAATTTTTAATTTTTTTAAATATTTTAGGCTAGTTTAATATTTTTACAAATACATGATCATTTTTAGAAAAGTATGTACATAGATATTCATGTTGTCATGTTTAATTAGCTTAATATAAGCATGCATACACAAAAATATGAAACCGATGTCACCATCTTCATTATAGTAGCATTATAATGTAAAATTTCAAATGAGGAGAGAAAAAAATATATATATATCCTTAAGTGTAGAAAATAGCTCGGAGGGTGATTGGGAGGAGGTAACTGGGAATATTCTAGTCATGTGCAGAGACATGGATGTAGGAAGAAATATATGGTATGTTTAGGAAACAGAAGGAAGGTAAGCAGCCACATCACATAGATTATCTAGTCTTGTTAAGGATTTGGGTCCTTAACCTGAAAACAGATGGAAGCACATGCAAGTGGCTTGTTGACATTTACTGTTTGACAAGACCCTCTGAGTCATGTGGGGAATGAACTGTACAGAAGCAAAAGTTCCTGAAGTTTAGGGTGGGGCTCACCAGTTGTCCAGGCATTAGATGATGATGGTTTGACCTGAAGAGGTGAGAGCTGTACATACGGAGAGAAGGGAAGGGATCTGGGGTAGGGTTGGAATGCAAAACCAACAGCACTTAGCAATTGACTAGACACATGGAGTGAAGGAGACAGGTAGATGGAGGTGCCTTATTAAGACATAGGAAACATCGAGAGCAGCAGTGTGGTAAGATCAGCATTTGGACTTTTTTTAGCTTTGCAATCTCTTTGAAATATCCAAGAAGACATACCACTGGTGCTCAGAAATTAGGTCTGAACTGGGTTCATGAGCGTGTTAACATATAGGTCATAATTAATTCAAAGTTTGTGGATGGGATTGCTTAGGGAAGGAGTATAAAGCAAGGGTCCTCAGCTACAACTTGGGGAATTATTTTGCCCCTCAGGGGATATCTGACAATGTCTTCAGACATTTTTAGTTGACACAATTGGGGGCATCTAGTGAAGAAAGGCCAGGGAAGCTGCTAAACATCCTATATACTCAGACCAGCCCCCACAGCCAAGATTACCCAGACCAAAATGTCAGTAGTGCCAAGGCTGAGAAGCCCTAGTAGAGACTGCAAATGAAATGCGAGCTTTTGGGAACTTCACCTGAAGTCTTCCTTCCTCCTCCTTCCCTGGCTACTCTGACTCCCTCTTAATCAGTAGTCAGCTCCCTCCCCTGTAAGGAAAGGGCCTGAGAAATAGAGAAATCTAGAAAAGTGATCAAGGTTGGAGTTTAATGAGAAGTGCTGCAAAATTCCATCTGTGTGTCCATAAGATATACCTATTTTGTGGCCTGTTGAAAAATAACAGGTTTATGAATATTTTAGGAGAATTTATAAAAAATATTTTCCATACAAACTAAACTCTGAACTAGCATATACAATACTCCCTTTTGCAATACCAGCACTTGGCACTGTTTGTTGCTCATGTTCCTGAAGAGCAGAGACGGAGGAGGAGCAAACAAAACAGGGAGGAACACCAGGGGAGACGGGTGTCAGGAACACCAAGAAAACAGAGTTTTCAAAGAAAAAAATGAGCAACAAACAGTGCTAGGGAAGTAGGAGGCGGGGAATTTGGGTAGGAAAAAAAAGGATGAATCACTTTACATGGAAAAAAGCAAGCCCCACCTACAAATATGTTTCCAAATGACCATTTAGAGTTTGCTATTTGGAATTTTATAAGCAGCTTGCTCCAGAAACAATGTTATAAGAAGTAGTTAAGTTTAAGGAAGAAGTAGTTAAGTTTAAGGAAAAAGTACAAAAACCGGTTTAACCTGTATCTGTTGATGTTACAGACCAAGTTATAGAAGGCCATGAGTTTGGGAAGTTCAGAAGGATTTTTTTTTTGTTTTAATCAGCTGCCTTTCTCTTTCTCTTGGGAATACCCTTGGCCCCAATTTTTTTAAAGCTCATTTGTTCATCAAATATTTATTGAATACTTACATAGGCATTTGTTTAGTGTCTGTGTCCCCACTAAATTCTAAGCTCCATGAGGGCAAGTGCAGGTTTACTCTGTGCATTTCTGAATGCTACCACTACCGCCATTAGTGCCCGGCATCCAGAAAATAATCATTGATTAACAGCTGAATATTGATCAAACGAAGAAATATATTGCTAAAAAACGTTGTTTGCTTACTCTAATGTATTTCAAAAGGGTGGATTTCTATGCAGAGTTGCCATAAAAACTTTTTAAAAAGTAGCCTAGTAGTGTAGAGAACGATGTTTTGAATCAGAAAGGTGATCCATAAATAGGCCAGTTTTGCCTGAGAGCCTACCCTTGAAGTCAGCCTTACTCAAATAGCATATATATATTTATAGTTCTATATTTCTTCCTCTCTTTGGGATATTAAAATCTTTCTATTTTTACCATGGCTGTGGTAGTGGTGATGCAAGCATAGCCCAAGCTAACAGTTTTAAAGTTTAGAAAGAAACCAGCCTATTTCCTTTAATAATAAGAGGAAATCTTCAGGAGACGGAAGTTTTTGAAATGGATGGAAACCTACTAACAGGATTAATATATTATTGTAAACAATTTTATGCAAAGAAACTTCCACATTGAACTTCAAAGGGGAAAGGAATCGAGACAGGAAAAATGGGTCAAGTGGAGAGGCCTTTTCTGATTAGAAGATAGTAAGCGGGGAGTCTTTTACAGGCCCTGACTGAAGCATGAGGCCTTTGCAACGTGCCCGTCTTATTGCTAAACAGTGCGACTTAGACTAAATAATATTAAAAAGCGAAAGTGGCCTCTCTGCAACAAAAACAGGCAGGAAGCAGTAAGAACTGGGCACCCCCTATGAAGCCACAGCATTAAGGCGTCAATTAAAGAAGACGACAGATAAAAAACTGCAAACATACACTTTAATGAGCCAGTAAATGTGCAGGGGTCCAGGACTTTTAAATATTCAAGGTGCTAAATAAAGATCCGTCTCAAAACAAAAAAGAAAACAGTAAGATCCTGATTAAACAACAAATAAGACTTAGTCAATAGCCCACTTAATTTTACTCTGAAGTTTTTAAGTGTTGCCTTAAGTTTGTAATCAGCAATACATAGGTATATTAATAACTTAATATTAATTAAAGTTTAATGTGTATTTTAATAATTATACACATACATATTCAAAAACATAGCATTAAAAAGTTCTCTGTCACACTTAACAATCCACATCTAGAGATCCATGGTTGATTTAGAAAGCTGCAAGCACAAATGTTCACAACTGGAAACTTACTAAGTTTATAATCAAACTTAATAATGAATGTTTAGGCCAGGCACAGTGGCTCACACATGTAATCCTAGCACTTTGGGAGGCCAAGGTGGGCGAGCTGCTTGAGCCCAGAGTTTGAGATCAGCGTGAGCAACATGGTGGGACCCCACCTCCACAAACAAACAAAAAAAAAAACATTAGCCAGGTGTGGTGGCATGCACCTGTAGTCCCAGCTACTTGGGAGGCTGAGATGGGAGGATCACCTGAGCCCAGGAAGTCAAGGCTGCAGTGAGCCATGATTGCACCACTGCACTCCAGCCTGAGCAAGAGTGAGACGCTGTCTCAAAAAAATAAATAAATAAAAATAATGAAAGTTTAAACTTAATAATTAAAAATGAGTGAACAATTATTGAATGCACATTATAATACTAAAGGCTTTACATGTATTTCATCTAGCCCTCACAACAAATCTATAATAAAGGTAGGGATTATAATTGGACCCATCTTAGAGATGAAGAAAAAGAAGGAATAAGGAGGTTAAGTTACCAAGACTACAGCTTCAGAGCTAGAATCTGAACTACATATTTGTTTTAAAGTTCTGTAATGTAATGACAAACGTAACAATAAGGAATTCAAGAGTTTTTTGGAAGTGCAGTAAACTTTTCACTGCTTATTTTCATTTCCTGTTTCTATTTTCTTCTCTCAATACTCCTTGTTCTCATCTTCTGCGTCTACACCTTCTACTTGAACAACACCATCCATTTCTGCAGCTTTAGGTTCACGTCTAAGTTGAAGATCCAGCCTAGACAGCCCCCTCTCAGTCACCACCAAGTAGACATCTTGATTTGGATGTCATTCTGCTACCTGAAGCTAAACATGACCAACACTGAACTCAGTACCTCCAACCCACACCCAAAGTCTACTTTTCTTTGTATGTTTCTTACCTCAGAAAATAACCCTATCTTTCTGTCAGTGCCTACACCAGGAACCTGGGAGTGACCATTCTCCTTTAAGCCCTATAGACAATCACATTACAAGTTCTCTTAGTTCTACCTCCTGAGTAACTCACCTGTTAGCTGAGTCTTCTCATCTACACCTCCACCGTCAACTTCAGCGGGACTATTGCAACAATCTCCTAACAGTCCTGCTTGAGGCCACATTCCAAATGTTTCCCACAGTGCTGCCAAAGTGATTTTTCTAAAGAATAAATCATGCAGTTTACTCATTTATTTATTCAGCAATTTTTTTGTTGAATACCTTCTGTGTTCCAGGTACTATTCTAAGTAGCCAGAAATATACCAGTTAACAAAAGAGACAGAAAGGGCATCAAAGAACTTATGTTCTAGAGGAGAGACACTGACAGTAAACAAAATGAGTATAAACACATGTGTGTGTATAGATGTGTGATGTGTGGGTGTGCATATGAATGGTAATAAAAGCTTACTGCCCTAATGCCTAATCTCACTAGTCCCCCATTCAACCACACCCTAGAATTCATCCCTATTGAGCTACTTTTACTTTCCCAAGCATGCCATGCCCCTATATTCAGGCCTGTGTACATTCTCCTTCTTCTACTTAAAGTTCTCTTCCCACTGGCTTTTCACCAGGCTAACACCTACCCTCTCCCGGCCAGTTTTCCCTGATCCCCCCAGTTCTTATTTTGCTCTCCATCATGAGGCTCCCAAAGCAACTAAACCTTCCCCAGAGAGTAGATAACACATACTCCGATTATGTGATAGGTATTTGTATGAGTTTGCTCTGGTTGCCATAACAAATTACCACAGACTGGTGGCTTAAACCACAGAAATTTATTTTCTCACAGTTCTGGACGCTATAAGCCTAAGATCAAGGGATTGGCAGGCAGGGGTGGTTTCCTCTGAGGCCTCTTTTCTTGGTATGCAGATGAATGCCTTCTCAATATGTCCTCATATGGTCTTTCCTCTTTACACGGATGTTTCTGGTGTCTCTTTGTGTGTCCAAATTTCCTCTTCTCATGAGGATAACAGACCAAATTAGAGAATACCCCAAAGGCTTCATTTTTAACTTAAGCACCTCTTTAAAGACCCTGTCTTCAAATACAGTCACATTCTGAGGTACTGGGGGTTAGTTTAACACGAATTTTGGGAGCAGAGGCAGGGGGCACAAGTCAGTCCATAATAATATTCTATAATCGATTCATTACCAATCTTTTTTTGCCTATGGCCCTAAAAAACTCCCCATTCCCATATTATTTTGAAGAAAATGCAAGATATCATATCCTTCAATCAGTAAATACTCCTTCAACATCTTTAGATAAAGAAAATATATTTTACTCTCTGGGACTAAGGAGATGAAATCTACTTAAGCTCTCTGATTACTCTCTAACACCTTTTCTGGTTTTAGGACATTTTCTAAAAAGATTCTGCCTTTTTGGAAAATATTTTCCCTCATAATAATCACTAACAAAACAATTGTTTTAAACCTTCAATATGGTAGATCTTCAGTCTACACTCCAAAGATGGAAAAGGAGGTATCTATGACGGGGTTTTAGTTGAGGTTTAATTTTTCTACATGCTTCTTAGGCTACTGGAAAAGAAACATTGTGTGTGTGTGTGTGTGTGTGTGTGTGTGTGTGTGTGTGTGTGTGTGTGTGATATTATTATTAAAATGGGACTAACGGATTTTCAAGGTTCATTTTGAGAATCCACACAAGCCACTCCATGCATCATCAGTGAGACCTAAGAAGCCAGGCTATTTTCTCTTTTCATTATGGATGCCCTTTACACATCTCCTCATCTCCTAACAGCTGTCATGGCAACATTCTCCTCTGTCAGATGACAAAGCAGCAAGGCTCATCCTCTTAATGCATGAATGAACCACAGAGGCTTCTGAATAACAGAATTCCCCAGAGTTTGGATGACACTATTGCAAAATGCAGTTTTGCAGTTTCTGCCAGATAGTCTGCTTTCAAAGTAATGCCTTCTCCATACTGACACTTCATACTGTGACGACAAAATGAGGAGGAGATGAAAGAGATGGTTCTTCTTTACTTTCCATTTGTGACTCTATGTATTTTGTCCTTAAATAGCAGGTTGTAAAAAGACAATGAATAACATGGGTGCTGAAGAATATATGGACTATATAAGATTCTCACAACTAAAGGACACTGTTGTTCTTGCATATATTTATAAGGAGAAATCAAAGAATTGCTGTATTCCAGAAATAAACTGAGTAGCATAAATACCAAAAGTTTTATTCAGCAGAAATTATTGAAACTGGAAAAAATGGTTCAGCTAATAATTCTACAAATGAACACATGAGTAGGTATACTTACATTGATTTTTCTAAAATAAAATGTATTTCAGCAGTTTTAGATTTATAGAAAAATTACAAAAATTACAAAAATTACAAAGATTACAGTTTCACCTATTTGTTTCATCGCTCCACTTACATCACCCCAGAGAGTTTCCCCTATTACTACACGTTCTAAGTGCACATTTGCTACAACTAAAGGACCAATATTGATACATCATTATTAACTAAAGTCCATACTTTATTCAATTGTCTTCATTTTACCTAATATTATTTTCTGTTCTAGGACCCCATCCAAGAAAACATATTTCATTAGCTGTCATGTTTCCTTAGGGTCCTCTTGGCTCTAACAATTTCTGAGATTTCCCTTGGTTTTAATGACCTTAACAGATTTGAGGAGTATTTATCTTTGTAAAATGCCATCAATTAAAATTTGTCTGATGTTTTTCTCATTATGAGACTGGAGTTATGTATTTTGGGAAGGAAGACCACAGAGGTGAAGTGTTATCTTTATCACATCATACATAATAGCAATAGTACTTATCACTGCTGATGTCTTGATCATCTGGCTGTGAGTAACTACCATAAAGTCGCTTCCTTGCCCTTTCCACACTATACTCTGAAACAAAGTCACTATGCATAACCTACACTTTAAGGAGTGGAAAATTACCACTTTCTTGAGGGTGAAGTATCTGCATCAATTGTTTGGAATTCTGTAGGAGATACTGCTTCTTCTCCTCCATTTATTTATTTTTTGTATAGATACACCACAATTTGTTTATTCATTTACCTATTGAAAGATATTTTTGTTGTTTCATTGTTTCTTCTTTTCTAATGTAAGCATTTAGTGGTATCAGTTGTTCTCTAAGCATTGCTTTCCTTGCATCCCACAATTTTTTGTGTTTGTTTTTGTTTTATTTTGCTTTTAATTGACAAATAATAACTGTACACATTTATGTGGTACAGTGTGATGTTTTGATACATGTATACATTGTGTAACAATAAAACCAGGGTAATTAGCATATCTATCACCTCAAATATGTGTCATTTCTTTCTAGCTACTTCAAAATATATGCAACATGTTATTGTTAACTCTAGTCACCATACTATGCAATAGAACATTAGAACTTATTTTGGGTGAAGTTTTAAATACTAAAATTATTTTACGAAAATAAGCACAGCCATTTAAGTATGTTATTCACAGTTGTACTGCTACTGCTAGTATATGGCGAGACAGGAGTTAAACTCACAATTTTTTATAAGTTATATTTTAAATTTTATTTTATTCAAAAAATTTTTCAAGTGCCTGGGTCTCACTATGTTGTTCAGGCTAGACTCAAACTCCTGGGCTCAAGAAATCCTCCTGCCTCAGCCTCCCAAGTAGCTGAGACTACAGGCTATTCAAAATACTCTTAAATTTATCTTGTGACCTCTTCAGTCATGTGTTATTGTGAAGGGTGCTGTTTAATCTGTAAATATTTTGGCATTTTCCAAATATCTTTCTGTTATTGACTTATAGTTTAATTTCACTGCAGTCTGAGTACATACTTTGTATAATTTCTATTCTTTAAAATTTGTTAAGGTATGTTTTATGGCCCAGGATGTGATCTATCTTGGTAAATTTCCATGCAAGCTTGAAAATGTGGATTCTGCTATTGTTGGATGGAGTGTTTTATACATGTAAATTAGATCAGGCTGACTGATAATGCTATTCAAGTCAACTACGTCCTTACTGATTTTCTGCTGGCTTGATCTATCAACTAGTGAAAGAGGGGTGTTGAAGTCCACAGCTACAATAGTCAATTTGTTATTTTGAAATTGTGCCTCTTTGCAAGTTCATCAGTTTTTGCCTCATGTATTCTGATTCTCTGTTGTTTGGTGCATATGTTTTTATGATTATGTCTTCCTGGAGAACTGATACTTTTATCAGTCTTAATGTCCCTATTTATCCCTGATAATTTCCCTTGTACTGAAGTCTGCTTTGTCTAAAATTAAGATAGTGACTCCAGCTTTCTTTTGATTGGTGTTAACATACTGTATAATTCTCCATCCCTTTACTCTTAACTTGATGCTTTATATTTAAAGTGGGCTTCTTGTAGACAATAAGGATTTGCCTAAGACTCTAGGTTTCCTATGTATTATATATATTTTCTTATTTTGCCTTCTCTTGCTTTAATTCTCCCCTCTTGTTCTTCTTTCTCCTGTTTTAATTGAGCATTTTATATAACATGGTATCTACTCTCTGAGCATCTCAATTATATTTCTTTTAACTTTTTTAGTGGTGGTTCTAGAGTTTGCAATATGCATTTTAAACTAACCTAAGTTCACTTTCAACTAATACTATACCATTTCATGTGTAGTTCAGATAACTTAAAGTATTTCCAATTCCTCCCTCCAATCTCTTATGACATTGTTGTCATTCATTTCACTTAACCATATGCTATAATTATCTAATACACTGTTACAATTATTAGTTTAAACAAAGTTTTCTTTTAGCTCAATTAATGAGAAAAGCAAAAGATTTTACTTTACCTTAATTTATTCCTTCTCTGATGTTCTTTCCTTAATGTTGATCTAAGTTGCTGAACTATCATTATTCTTTTCTCTGAAGAACTTCTTTTAACATTTTATAAAGAATAGGTATGCTGTGCTAATAATAAATCCCCTCGGTTTTGCTTATGTGAGAAAGTCTTTATTTCTCCTTCACACGTGAAGGATAATTTTTATGGATTTAGAATTCAAAGTTGGTGAGGGTTTATTTTTCTTTCAACTCTTTAAGTATTTTTCTTCACTTGCATAGTTTATGATGAGAAGTCCACTGTAATTCTTATTCTTGTTTCTCTATAGATATGGTGATCCCCACAACCCCAGGGCTTCTTTCAAGATTTTTTTCACATTCCGAAGTTGAATATCATATATCTAAGTATAGACTTTGTGGAATTTATTCTACTTTGTGTTCTCTGAGCTTCCTGGATCTGAATTTAGGTTAGATGTCTGTCATTAATTTTGGAAAATCATCAGTCATTATTACTTCAAATATTTCTCTTGTTCCATTCTTATTTCTCCTTCTGATCTTCCAATTACCTGTATATGTATGTTTCACCTTTTGAAATTGTGCCAAAGTTCTGAGTTCTTGCATCTTCTGTTGTTTGTTTGGTTGGTTTTTGAGACACAGTCTCACTCTATCAAGCAGCCAGAGTGCAGTTAATAGCTAACTGCAGCCTCCACCTCCCAGGGTCAAGTGATCCTCCCAATCCTCCCACCTTCGCCTTTTACCATCTCAAGTAGCTGGGACCACGGGCATATGCCACCACGCCTGGCTAATTTTTTTTGTTTTTTGTAGAAACAGGGTCTCACTATGTTGCCCAGGCTGGTCTGGAACTCTTGGGCTCAAGCAATCCTCCTGCCTCAGCCTCCCAAAGTGCTGGGATCACAGGTGTGAGCCACCATGCCTGGCTCTTTTTTTTCCCATTCTTTTATTTTTGCATTTCAGTTTGGGAAGTTTCTATTGACCTATCTTCAAGATTACTGAGACTTTTGAAAATCGTGTTAAGTCTTCTGAGTGACCCTTCAGAGGCATTCTTCATTTCTGTTACTGTGTTTCTAATGTCTAGCTTTTCCTTTTGATCTTTTCTTAGCTCTTTCATCGCTCCGCTTACATCACCCCTCTGTTCTTGCATGTTATCTACTTTTTCTATTAGAGCCCTTAACATATGAATCACAGCTACCGAAATTCCCTGTGTGATAATTCCAAAATCTGCGTCACATCTGAGTCTGGTTCTGATGCTTGCTTTGTATCTACAGGCTGTTTTTCCTTGCCTGTTAGCATGCTTTGTTGAGACAGGGTCTTACTTACTCTGTTGCCCAAGCTGGAATGCAATGATGTGATCACAGCTTACTGCAGTCTTGACCTCCTGGGCTCAAGTGATCCTCCCACCTCAGCCTCCTAAGTAGCTGGGACTACAGCCATGCACCACCATGCCAGGCTAATCTTCTTATTTTTTGTATAGATGGGGTTTTACCATGTTGCCCAGGATGCTCTTGAACTTCTAGCCTCAAGTCATCTGTCCACCTTGGCTTCCCAAAGTGCTAGAATTATAGGCATGAGCCATGCACCCAGCCTCATCTGTGTAATTTTCTGTTGAAAGCTAGACATGATGTATCAGATAACAGGAAATGAGGCAAAAAGGACTTCAGCTTGAGGCTTATCTGTCTAAGATTGGGTTGTATATAATGTTTGCTATAGATGTGGTTGTCAGAGGTTTCAGAGTCCTCTAGTGTCTTTTTTTTTTTTTTTTCATCTCTCCTGTTGTCTTTGGACTTTCCTGAGACCCCCTCTCCTTGGCCAGCCAGTGTCTGTCTGCATCTTGCAGCTCTTTCAGCTGTAATCCACTGTTATGATAAGGAGCCCTGTTGCTGTGGTGGTAAAGAGTGGGGAAGGGAAGCATTCCATTTTCTTAGGATTACATCTCAATCTTTTGGTGGGCCTATGTTGCTGTACTGTGACCTTTACAAATGTTTCTTAACCTTTTTCCTCCTTCCTTAGTTGACACAGGAATCTAGAGGTGCCTTGAGTCAGAGAACTATCTTCTCCCCAGATGGTATATAAGACTCTGGTAAAGCCCTTTTCCTTGGAGAGTAAGTCTTTATCATAGAGAACATTCTGAGCACACTTCAAAGTCATTACTTTCCCCTTCCCCTTGCCAGAGCCAGGACAGGGTCTATCTTGGCTCTTTGCTGTGAAAACCTGACGGGGTTCCGGGAGGTAAAATCCATGTACGTGTGAGACCCTTTCTCAGACTCCTGCACCTAGGAGTTCCACTCTCAAGCTAGTCAACACTTAGCCTCCAGCAATTCATCAAAATTACTATTTAAATGGCCCTTCTAGTCTATGGTTCCAGTTGCTTCTGCTGTAGGTAAGCAAATCTTAGCTGTGACTGTCTGAATGTACCTATTTCTTCAGATTTTGGGGTGGCAAGTGATTTGCCCAGAGATTGCTGATAGTTCCAGGAAAACTTATCAAGTTTTACTTGCTCAGGTTTGGAAAGGAGTGAGGACTCCCAAGCACTTTACATGCTGGAGTGCCTTACTTTGTTTTTTTCATATTCCTATTTTTAATACTTATTTTATAGAAACAGAAATGTTTGCTTAGAAAAGTATTTATTGAGAATTCATGGCAAACTTAAGGAGAATAACAGCATGTTTGGGAAGAGAAAAATTGATTCACTCATTCAATAAATATTTGTTGAGTATCTATTATGGTGCTAAGACACTTGCTGGATAGCAACTGGATAGTAAGGTATGGTGAAAAAGACAGCTATAGTCCCTGCCCTTGAGGAACTTATATTCTAGTGAGGGAGACACAAAAAGGATATATGCATGAAAATTGTAATCACAGTCTTTAAGAAGCTCATCAAAGTGATAAGACAAAATATAATAATCATAGAGAGTATAAATGTTTGAGTGCATTGTAACAAGGTAGTTTAGCAAAGAGAAGAGATGGTATGGGTTTGAATATTCTGAGACCTGAGGAGAAGTTAGAAAATAAGTAGAATTAAGTTTGTGAAGAAATGTCACTTTGATAAAGAGCACAGCAACAGCAAAGACGCAGAGGCAGGAATCAGAATAACATATTTCAATATAGCCAGTTCAGCTTGGCTGCAGTGTAGTTTTCACTGCAGAAGAGTGGGAGAGAATAAGTGGAAAAGCTGGTGAATGCCAGAAGCGGAAATGTGTTGCTCAACAAGAACCGTGAGGACCTTGTTGTTAAAACATTAGCCAATGGGTGGAATGGGAAAAGTACTAAGCTAGGATTCATGAGGACACCTAGCATTTGCCATTAACCAGTTGTGGGTCTTTGGGCAAAACTGTCTGACTCTGAGTCTGTGTCTTCATCTGCAGTAAAAGAAACATTGAATTGCTGAGTCTTCTTCCCACTTAAACACCCTAAGGTTCTGGGTAGGAAACTCTTCTACATCACTCCAAAAAGTAGGAATCTAGTCTCTGTCTGAGTACTTCAAATGACAGAAAGCTTACTATTCTTTGAGGCAGCCAGTTCAACAGCACTGGCACTGAACAGTTAAAATTAATAGAACAGTTTTGTTAGAAATGAGCTGAAATCTGCCTTGCCATAATTCACTCTGTTGAAAGTTCAAAACTTCAGAGCAGCTCTGCCCAACAGAACTTCTTACAAAGATAAAACAGTCCAATTCAGCAGCCATGTGACCACTGAGCACTTGAAATGTGCCTACCATGAGTGGAAAGCTGAATTTTTTATTTTATTTTTCATTTAAATAGTCACATGTGACCAGTGGCTACAGTGGTGGACCACCTAGCTCCAAAACAACCCCAAATAAACTTCTTCCTTCCACATAACAGCTCTTCAGACAGTTCATTAACGACCTGTCCTCAAGCTTTTCTTTTTCTAGCTCATCACAGTGAAATGCTCTAACTATTGTTCATATGGTATATTTTGCAGCCCCATGTTCTTACTAATGCATTCTAATTCATGCACACTCAGCTAAGGTCCAAAGATGCTTTCCAGAAACCATGAAACCCCTAAACTTACATGCAAATCTGTTGTGTATTTGCACATTATTTAGAGGAGAGCTTTTAGGGCCGCCTTCACATTCTCAAAGGAACTCCTGGCCCCTAAACAGGGTCCGGGGTGAAAAGAGAAGATGAAAGAAAAATGGGATACAATGGCAGTATTAATGATAGCCCTGAAATGTAACATAACAAATGAGAGGCTGAGATGAAAGCAGACCTTAGGAACCCTAGTGCCTAGGCTTGTTTCTATTTCAACACCACCTGTGTATTTTCACACAAGAGTTGCTTCAATGTCTTTTTAAAACACAGCCACCACTTTTTCCTATAAACACAGTAACATGTAATTTTTATAAATCTATATGTCATGTAAAACTGTTATTTTTTCAGTAGAACCATTGTTGAAAAGTATTTTTTAAGTATTAAAAACATTCCTTAATACAAACAAAAAAACCCACATTATGTAGGTTATTCAGGGGTTTGGGGTAGGTTTTTTTCTTTAACTTTTTTCTGTTTTGACAGGAAAATGGTTATTTTTTCCCTTTTTTCCTTTTTCATTCTTTTTTTTTTTTTTGAAGGAAAATGTACTTCAAAACCCCTCTTTCAGCCTGTTAAAACCATTTGTAATTCCCCTGGTTCAGATCCTACCGCCTCCATATAGGAGACTGTATTTTGAAAAGTTCTTTGAATTCTGAATAAATTCATCTTACTAAATCAAAAGACCTATGTATATCAAACAATCTGACCTCTATTGGCTTAAATCAAAGCATCACAACTCTGCCAGTGTTTATCCTATTTTTAAAGAACTCTAGGAAAGATAATTCTGTTACCTCAAATGGTAATTCATTCCAATGCCATCCAGTAAAAGACCACATATAACATGACCCTAAGGTAATTTTGTAGGTACCATATTGCCTTTACCAAGAGTACATATCAGGTACAAGTGCATCAGCTATGTGATGGTTGTAGCTTCTCTTTACTACCATCCTAATGTAATCCAGGCATTAAAATTATATAAGAAGACCCTTCCGCATATTGAATATTGAACTCTAGTTTTCCTAGAATACACAGTTAGAAGGCTTTTCTTTTCTTTTCTTTTTTTCTTTTTTTTTTTTTTTTTTTTTTTTTGAGTCAGAGTCTCACTTTGTCGCCCAGACTGGAGTAGTGTAATGGCATGATCTCGGCTCACTGCAACCTCCGCCTCCCTGGTTCAAGCCATTCTGCCTGCCCTAGCCTCCTGAGTAGCTGGGGATTACAGGCGCCTGCCACCACACCCAACTAATTTTTGTATTTTTAGTAGAGATGGGGTTTCTCCATGTTGGCCAGGCTGGTCTTGAACTCCTGACCTCAGGTGATCCTCCCACCTCAGCCTCCCAAAGTGCTGGGATTACAGGCATGAGCCACCGCACCTGGCCTGGTCTTTACTTAAGTATTACCTTCTCTGTGAAATGACCCATCTAAAATCTCAACCCCCACTGCATACCCATACATATTTCTTACCTCCTTGCTTGCTATCTTGTTTCTCCTTAGTACTTATAACCATCCAACATGTGATAACAGACTTATTTATCTTATTTGTTAACTTATTTATTGAGTATCTTGTCCAACTAGAATATAAGCTTCATGAAGGCAGGAATTTCAACATCTAGAACACTGCCTAGCATTCACTATGTAGTTGTTGTATAAACCGCATAAATCCATATAAAAGATGAAGTAAAAATGATCATAATTTTGACATTGTCTAAACTAAAATTCTCATTTAAACACAGATATTGTTCTCTGGAATTTTTAAATATGATATAAAAATAAAACGCTCATTATAAAAAGTCAAAATGAAGTTCTTAGCAAGGTGTCTGGTGTACAGGAAGCGTTCAACAAATGTTTGCTATTATTGATTTTTACTGCACATTTTCCTTATGATAAATTCTTAGAAGTATCCAGGTCATAGACAGAGGCACATATATTAAGTGCCTAATTAAGTGTAATTTTCAGGGTCCCTCATTTCCTAAAGCTTCTTCCAAGACGTAAAAGGGATCCTCGAAATGTGTTCAATGGCTCTGCTTTTGTAAAATTTGTAAAAATAAAATATTTCAACTGGATCTATTATGACTGCTGTTGCTATCCACTGCAATTTTCCTCTCATCAAACATCCCCTTAAATTGACTGCACTGAAGGAGACATGGACATTTTTGGAATCTGGGGGGTCAAACTGACTTTGGAATTATACTTTATTTTGGTTTAGTGGCTTTTTTATATGGATTTGGGGTCACCTCCAGGGATAAGTATTGATAGCTGTTCCAGACTAGAAAAAAAGGCAGGAATATTCCTACTGCCCCTCATTCCATCTCACCCTGCAAGGTCAGAGGTCACATCACAATGAAAACACCTCTTGCCAAGCCTGGCACCAGAAATATATGAGTAGTGAAGGAGAAACAGCATGTAAAATGTATAGAGCCACAAGCTAGTCTGTAGAAAATTCTTCCAATCATCAGGTATCTAAAATTGTAAACAAAGGATTCAGTTTCCATCAGTGGCTAGACTAAACGAAGGCTCTCTCCTGTCAGAAACATATTCAATAATGCAGTATATGCAATTACAAATGCAACAAACCTGTGGCAGTGCTACAAATAGCAAATTTGTGTGCGTGAGAATTTTCAGGTTTTATGCAACTATTAACAATAAAAAATAGATTTCCACCTACCATGATAGAGGACTTATCTTTCCTGTCTCTTTGTAGAAAATAGTACAAAACCATCGTCACATGAAAAGGCAATCAAAGAGTAACCAAAATAATATAATAAATAAAATAGAGGAGTGTCAGAAAGTCAATTACTAAAAAATGTTAAAAACATAATACATGCATTCTGTTCAAGGGCAAAATACAGAGACCAGTTAGGAGAGTATTCCCATGATCCAAGAGAGACACGATGGAGGTTTGGACCAAGGCACTACCAGCAGAGGTGACAAGAAGTTGCAAATGTGTTTTGGTCTGTAGTAGTCAATGGACATAGATGAATGATACATTCTGACGCAGTCAGAGCACAGCTGTTAAGAGCCATGCCCTGGAGCCAGACTGATTCCCAAGTTTGCCTCATAGAGATGGATTTTGTGATGTTTATGGTATTTACCAATTTCATAAAAATTTGTTGTGATTTTTTCTCATTCGAACTAAATATTTAATGTCATACCTAAATTTGTATTTATAACTTTGGGATCCTTTTTTAAAAGAACTCTCTCCCTTTCCCAGTTGCATAGGCTTGGGCTCCACAAACCCTGTATCTGCCTTTGGTCACAGAGTATGTACATTTTAAATTTTGATATGCATCGCTTAATTTCCCATTGGAAAGATTATGCCCATTGCCACTCCTGATTTCCTTAAAACTTAACCAACATTGGCTATTATCAGTTTTTCTCAATTTGGCCAATTTGATAGGTGAAATTTTAATTTGTGATCCTTTGATTACCAGTGATACTGAACATATTTTCATGTATGTATTGGTGATTTATGTATCTCTCCTCACAGACTGTCCAATCCAGTCCTTTGTCATTTTTCTGTTAGAAAGCTGGTCTTTATTATTTGGCTGGCATACAAACAAATGCAAAATGTATCAAATATTGTTACTGTTACTGTGTGTGTACTTACACCACTTATCTTGTACATATATTTTCATTTGAACATTTCACCTCCAAATGCCTTGTTTCTCCAACTAAAGGGTAGGTTCATGCATGACAAGAAATGTGACATGTATATCATATCATATCACCTAGCAAAGAACAAAAGTATTTTAAATGAGTGATATTTAAAGCAAAATCTACATTCCTTATGCTACTACCACTACCACTACTTCTACAGTGTGAACAGCTGAGTCCATTCAACCAACAATTGAAGCTAAATACAAAGGTTGAGTAAGTATGATGTGTCTGGCCAAAAGAGTATTTCATCATCTTGCTTCTGAATGACTATCTGAAGACTTCTGCCTTCTAATGTCATTATTTCTACTTATCTCTACTCTTCCAAACTTCTTTACTGCCTTAATATTCTCTGTCTCTCTTTTTTGTCCAATCCTCAGATTCCTAAAACTCACATACACACATCCAAGTTTATAAACTGCCAAGCTAATGAGAAATTTGAGAAACAAGTTCTATGTTCTGAACTGAATATAAATTGTAGCTAATTCTGGTCCCCGCTGAGGCCTTTGAACACACTTATATGATTGAAAATACAATTTCGGAAACAGAAGCAGGTTGCTAATTACAAGGAACATCAATGGATAGCTCCCAGAGAAAGATTCATCAACTTTGGTGTAATTATGAAAGTATATATATAAACATTAGCATTCCCAAATCTGCCATGATTAAGATTAGGTCAAACTTTTTTTTTTTGTCAAATCATTTTCTGCATTTATTTATTTTCTTTTTTTTTTATTATTATTATACTTTAAGTTTTAGGGTACAGGTGCAGGTCAAACTTTCAAAAAGACACATCATAAGCTCTAGAACTGACTATAAATTTACATTTCTTTAGGATAAAATTTTTCTAAAGAATGCACATTAAGTTCTATAACATAACTCTACCTTCTTTTAAAATGTAACATAAAGGTTACAGAAAAGTGTACAAATGATTAGGTGAAGAGTTTGATGAACACAAAATGAACACACTCAAGTTATCAGTCCCTAGATTAGGAACTGGCACACTACCAGAAGCTGGCAGACCCCATGGTGCCCCTTCTCAGTGTTTACCTCTCCCTGAGGTACACCACAATTCCGACTTTCAACACCATAGATTAGTTTTGCCCATTTTTAAGTTTATATAAATAGGAATCAAACAATACATACTTTTTTGTATCTGGCTTGTTTTTCTCATTGTTATGTTGTTGCACGTAAGAATAATAGCCAATGTAAGATATAACACCCAAGTTTTATGTCACTAAAGAATGTCTTCTTTTTATTACTATAGTCAGTTCTAGAGCTGAGCATTTTTTTTTTTTTTTTTTTTTTGGCTCTTGCTCTTTCATCCAGTTTGGAGTACAGTGGCACAATCATACCTCTCTACAGCCTTGAACTCCTAGGCTCAAGTGATCCTCCCACCCCAGCCTCCCAAGTGGCTAAGACTACACGTGCACACTACCATAACTGGCCAAGTTTTTTTTTAATTTTTATTTTTTGTAGAGATGGAGTCTCACTATGTTGCCCAGAGTGGTCTCAAACTCTTGAGCTCAAGCAAAGCTCCCACCTTGGCCTTCCAAAGTGCTTGGATTACAGATCTGAACCACGACACCTGGCCCTGGGCTCTACTTTTCATAAAGTTTCACATTTGAGACTTTAAATCCAAACCCAGAAACTATCTCAACAAGAGTTAATAAATGGACTCAACTCTGGGAATTTTTAAGATTACTTTTTGATACGTAAAGTGCATAGTCACACATAGAAGCAAGGAATTTTTTTTATTATACTAAAAAATAACTAAAAAGCACTAATCCCTAACATTTTTGAAACTTTGACTTAAAAGCACTTCTACAGAGATCAACTGTAAGTGGTCTGAATCATAAACCAAAATGAAAAGCACATACATCAAATTGAAAGCATGTAACTTTGATTTACCTATTTTTGACCATATAATTTGAAATGACCACTCTCTCTCCCTGCTCAGCCTTTGTCTTAAGTAATTATGTTAACATCTCAAGTCTCCTTCAAACTGTCAATATTTTTCCCAAGGAGGAAATGCTACTGCATAGCTGATGGTGCCCAGGCATCAGACTTCTGCATTCCTTTGTTTCATTGGTCTCAGATTAGCTGTCTTCTTTTTGTCCCAAACATTAAAAGTTACTAGATTTCAGCCAAAAAAAGAAGCATTGGCTTCAAAAGCTAAGACAAAAAGTAGATAAAAATAACTAATGGAAAACAAACAAACAAACAAAAAACTATTTTTAAAAATGCTCCATTTCCACCAGATTGGTCATTTTCCTTTTGTGCAATGACATTTCATTTTCTTTCACTTGATCTGACTTCTAACCAAGTTCTTTCTTAAATTACAGGCAGCTAAGCCTTTAAAATTTTTATCTGCAGCTTTCAGGATCCACAGAGACAAATGGCAAAGTGGTAGACCGTGACACAGCCACAACCCAAGCCCACAGAGGCCAGCCAAGCTTTACGCCTCCAGCAGCATGCCTCAGTCTCTGTGCTAGGTCAGTAGCTCCACACCATCTGGGTTCCTCCCCCAGGATATATGATTTACTAAACCTGCTGGGATCCCATGTGTGACCTTTCCAAAGAATTAAACAGAAAATACACTTTTCTTCCTGTATAACAATAAATCCCAAGCATTTTGATCCCCATGACCCCACTTGAGGATTTATATAATATCCCCAAGCCACAAAACTTCTCTTCTTAAAAAAAAAAAAAAAAAAAAAAAAGCCCCTGTCATCCTGCAAGTACCATTACCACTAGATAATTCTGAAATTACTTTTGCTCTTATATGAATTCACACATTTTGGCAAGGTGAAAAAAAAAACAACTCAATGAGTGAATGCAGGAGTGAAAATGAGTTGGCTTCCCTAGTTTATACGGTAATAGCCCATATGAGCCACCATGAAAAAGTTAGAGCACTACAGCTGCTGTCTTCACAAACCCGTCAAAACACCTCTCAAACCCTCTGAGGGCTCCAAGCCTCAGGGTGTTGTTGTTGCTGTTGTTGTTGTTGTTGTTGTTGTCGTTGTTGTTATTCATATTATGGCCATGAACCCACATTGAACAAACCTCAGTTCTGACAGACACTATGTTATGGGTTAAGTTGTAACCCCCAGAAAGACGCATACCTGTATCTCTGATGTGAATGTGACTTTATTTGGAAATAGAGTCTTTGCAGATGTAATCAAGTTAAGATGAAGTCATTAGTAAGCCCTAATCCAACATGACAGGTGTCCTTAAAAAAGGAAAATGACATACGAAAAGACACACAGGGAGAATGCCATGTGATGAGAGGCAGAAACTGCAGTGATTCAGCTGCAAGCCAAGGACCACCAGGGGTGGATGGCCAACCTTAGAAGCTAGGAAGAGGCTAGGGAGGACTCTGCTAAGAGTCTCAGAGGGAACCTGGCCCTGCTGTCACCTTGATTTTGGACTTCTAACCTCCAGAACTGAAGGAGAATAAATGTCTGTTGTTCTAGGCCACCCAGTTTGTATAGCCCTAGGAAGCAAATACACACTACAATGATTATGTTAGGAGAATGCCAGTGAGGCTTCTGCAGCACCCCTCTTTCATAAGACTTCAGACAGCCAGAACAGAAGACTCACAATCTGGTACCACGCACTAAGTCTGTTTAATTCTCAGTTATCTATGAGGACATGAAATGCTACAAACAGTTCATCTCTGTGCCTCTGAAAAAGTATTTTGTACTTCTATTTGAATGTGAGTGACTAGCATTCTGGAAATTTACTACACTTCAAACAGCAATGACAGCTTACATATATTCAGAGCTCACCACTCACCAGATGCTCTTTTAAGAATTCATATGTGGCTAGGCGTGGTGGTTCACACCTGTAATCCCAGCACTTTGGGAGGCTGAGGTGGGCGAGTCACGAGGTCAAGAGATCGAGACCATCCTGGCCAACATGGTGAAACCCTGTCCCTACTAAAAATACAAAAATTAGCTGGGCGTGGTGGCATATGTCTGTAGTCCCAGCTACTTGGGAGGCTGAGGCAGGAGAATCGCTTGAACTCAGGAGGCAGAGGTTGCAGTGAGCCAAGATCACACCACTGCACTTCAGCCTGGCAACAGAGTGAGACTCCGTCTCAAAAGAAAAGAATATGTATTATCTCATTTAATTCTTACAACAACTCTGTGAAATAAAATATTATCCTTATTATATAAATGAGAAAATTGAGACAAGAAGAAACTAACTTGGCCAAGCATCAGAACCACAGTTTGATAACCCCAGGCAGACTGATTCCAGAGCCAGCTTCTTCACCAGCATGCAATAGTGTCTCTATTACAAATCCACACTGGATGTAGTTTTGATTATTCAGTTTATTCATGTTACTGTGTCTACTCAGCGTCTTTCGTCTTCCTCTGCTCTTGTGACTTGTTCTCCATTTCCCTGTTTTGAGCATTGGCCAAATTACCACTAGACAACTAAAGGACCCATGTATAACATAGCTGAATCCCTTCTGCAAATGTGCTGTTTCCTACTTTTCCTAGGGCAGAGAGGTTAAGTATTTTGATTTAAAAGGCCTTCTATTCCAATTGAACTATAGTAATCGAAGCTCCTATTTATGTTAACCAAGCACTTAAGCAAAGAAGGTGACAATGTCAGCAAGTCTCTTTCAAGAGCTTAATGTGCATAATCTCTAATCAGGAGTTGGCCATGCAGTAGAGCAATCTTCCTTATGATCTACAAGCTGGAAGTGATCCATTCCTCTCTCGAATTCTCCTTAATACTTAATGCTTATTATGACTTTTTAAAGAACTACCTTCTTATAATTATTTGTGTTCATGTGTTACTTCTCTTTTCTCATTGTAAATTCCTTAATTTCAAAACTACATTTTTACATCTGTCTCCCTCAGAGCAACTTCCTTGGTTCCTTGCATAAAGCAAGTGCTCAAAATATATTTTTGAAAGAATAACTGGACAAATATAAATGATTATAATATTAAACAACTGATCCTGTTGTAATAATACACTGAATTCTAGAGATAGATTATTCAGTGTAATCAAAGTGACATAAAGGAATTTCACCTAAAGAATAAGTTCCTATGTATTACCAAAACTGTAACTTAGACTTTAGGTTGAAAAGCAGAAAAGAAAAAATTTGGCTTTACAGCAAGGTTCTGATATACCTTTATCTAACCCAAAGACAGTTTATAAAGATAAAGCCTCTACTTAAAAGGATAAACAAAAACTACAATTTTTCAAAAATAAAGGAAGTCACACTGTTCAATTGGTGTAGGTATTCCAACAGCACAGTTGCAGGAGGACTCAGCTTTGCTGTACATGAGTCCTTCACATTTGCCTACATGGTGAGACAGCCTACTGGAAAAGAAAGTAGTTTCTAAATGAGAAAGCAAAATGCCTAAATGTTAGGCTTCTGCACTCTCAATTTTAGAATTAATATGTCTGGGCTACATTGTGTTACACTGAGAAAAATCACTGCTGTTACCTTTGAGGAAACTGAATTC